>NW_026867564.1:0-89123 GCF_020745735.1 Hemiscyllium ocellatum
GTTCAATGGAGCATGATGGATTTGGAGAGAGGCTGAATTAAACGGATTGTTTTCTTTAGAGCTAAAGGCAGTATGGCAGCCAGTTACATGTGCATAGATTTTTGGGGACCACGGGCAAAGTGAACAGAAAACAACTGCTTCCTGATCAATAAGGGACACAAAATTGAAATTGAAAGGCACATTGTCTTGGAGGACTTGAAGATAATCTCCAGATTCTCTGATTCTGCCAACAAGGGCTCACCCATTGAATTCAGAGATGGGAAGGAAGTTCTTCACTCCGAGTATAGTGAATCTAGGGAATTCGTTGCAGCAGTGAGCTGTAGAGGCTGGGTCAGTAAGTATATTTCCAGCAGAAATGGTAAGAATTTGATTCATCATGGAAACAAGGGTGACGTGGGGAAGGCAGGAAAGTAGAAGTTGGGATCTTCGGATCAGCCATGGTTCCAATAAATACGAGAAATACAGGTACAAACTGACGAATCACATGGGAATATAGAGAAAATTATGAACGATGCTAAACGTGGAATTAGGAAGTGTAAAAGGGGCCATTAAATGTCTTTATCAAGCAAGGCCGAAGAGAACCCCAAGACATTACATGCATATATGAGAAGAAAGAGTGTAACAAGGGAAACAGTAGACACACGCAAGGATAAATGTTGAAATTACGCATGGAGCCACCAAAAGTGGAGGGATATTTAATGGAGACTTTGTATCAGTATTAAGCAATGGAGATGTGCGTGGAAGAAATTCACAGCGAGATTGGTCGGGGCCTGGAACACACTGCCATATGAGATAATGGAAACAATCACGTTGTCGACATTGAAGAAGCAGTTGGATGGTTATGGGAATAGAGGGGTAGGACTGTTTAAGGGCAGAGGCATGAGTTTTAGTTTAATTAGCGCATAATGTTCAGAAACGATTTGGAGGGCCTCAGACCTGTTCCTGTGGTATACTTATTTTTGTTCATATTCGAAGTCAGGATGTGAGTGGCTTGCAGGAGAACTTGCAGGTAAATCTCTCCCATGTATCTGCTGACTTTCCCTTCGAGGGCAAAGTGGTCTGATTTTCATAGTGCGATCTGATGGAACCCTGCAGAATTTCGCCAAGACATCCTGAATAAAGTACACAGTGCTGCTTCTGAGTGTGGGCGTTGGAGCGATTGGAACGTTGGGAATATAATACCATTCATGCAGTGTGTTTTGTCCTGAATGATGCAAACCTTCTTAAGTGTTGTTGCAGCTGCAATAATCCATACAAGTGGGTGGTAATTTATAAAAATCATGACATGTATATTTTAGATTATGTAGAGTTGTTGGTCACAGCATTCGCAACAGCTTTCCAAGTGTCTGACCTGGTGCTATATCTAATGTGTTTACGTGGTGAATCCAGTTTAGTTTCTTGTCAAATGTAAATCCTAGAATGTTGATAATGATGACTCATTGATTGTAACGCCATTTGATGGGAAGGGGCAATTATTGGATTGTCTGTTGTTGGTAGGGTTTATAATTGGCATTGGTATGACGTGGATGTGACTAGCATACTGTGGTGCTGGAAAAGTACAGTAGTCCAGGCGGCATCCAAAGGGCATGAAAATGTACGTTTCAGGCAAAGACCATTCCTGATGAAGGGCTTTTGTTCGAAAGCGTCGAATTTCCTGTTCGTCAGATGCTGTCTGGCCCGTTGTGCTTTTCTAGAAACCACTCTCGACTCTAATCTCCAGCATCAGCAGTGCTCACATTCGCGCTATCACTTGTCAACCTAGCCTAGACATCGTACAGATCTTGCAATTTTAAAAAAAATGACTGTTTCCTTACCTACATAGATGCAAATGTTGATGGAATTTGCACGGTCATCAGCAACATCCCCACTAATGTCATTCTGATAGACTACCCGAAGATAATTTCTACATGGACACTATCCTGAGGAAAACATGTCGCGATTTTCTGGAACTGAGATTACTGCCCTGCAACAACATCGTCATTTGGCCTATCTTCAGGGTAAGAGCCCAACCACTCGAGCATTTTCCTCTTGATACCCATTTATTCCAGTTTTGCTCATGGAGTTGAAAGCGATCTCCATGTTAAGACCTGTCACTGTCCCATCACCTCTGCAATTCAGTTCTTATGTCTATGTTTGAATCAAGGCCATAATGTGATGGATAGCTGAGTGACGATGCTCCAATCCAACGAGACCGTTCCTTCTGTGTCACTGGATTGCATTCCTGAACGGCCTCGCAAACAGCACTGTGAGTCTACCGCAAGCACATGGACAGCAGCTGTTCAAGAAAGCATTCGCAGCCACCTTGTTATGGTGGAAACTAGTGGCGGGCAATACATGCTGGAGAGCCAGACTTGCCGACATGTTGACGAGTGAATCCACTCAGATGATATATGTCCCTAACATCTCCTTGCATTAAAACGGATTTCTGATCGACTTTTAATGAAATGTTTGGACAGCATTTTATTATAACACACACACACACACACACACACACACACACACACACACACACAAAACACACAGCACACACACACACTACACAGCCCTTTTCTCCCTGTGTTTCAACGCTTGCTCACGCATAGCCCCGTTGTTTTCTCAATGTCAGTTTTTTCTCAGAGCGGGGTGCAGAGCAGCCCATCCGCAATTTCCTGCTTCGGACCCTGCAATGTTTGTTCCAGACTAAATCACCTGCACATCGCTCTCACGTTCGACTGACTGTGTGTTTGTGCAGGATTGCATCAGTACTGAGTCTGCCACAGTGCGGTGCCACACCAGATCTGGCTTTCCAGTCTTGAGTGCAGACTTCAGTGCAGCCCGTCCGAGAGAGTGATTGGTGGTCTTTCATTACTGACAAATTACACATTACTGTATTTCGTGCAATGTCAGCTCATGGCGGCCTGTCATTCCTCTTGACTCTCCGTTCCATCCACGTTAAACTGACCATTTGATAGAACGGCGCTCCCACGATGTAAAGCTGCTGACAGTGAGATCGTTTCTCAGCGTGAGCTCTCGAAAAGTGTGGTACTCTCTTGCTGTTCATCCTCAACTCGCACCCTTTTATTAGCATTGACATTTGACAACGTTGAGCTGCATCTGAATTGACGAGCAGCACGTACAGGCATCAGGGATAGTATCGGCGACTTGGACATTCAAGCCTGCTGCTCCATTCCACAAAATCACAAGATTGTGAAACATCGATACAAATTTTAACCACTTTGCCCCTGAGTCTGCTCCAACCTTTGATCAAAGCTGATAGGTTTCTCAACACCTGGCTTTTGCCGTCCACCTACCCCTCACCCACCACATAACCAATGATCGTCTTACCAACCAAGAGCCGATCGATTCCTGACTGAAATGCACTCAATGACCTGGCTTGCACAGCCTTCGGTGGCAATGCGTTTGAAGAATCACCATCCTCTCGATGAAGACATTCTGCCTTAAATCAGTTCAAGAGGTTGAACTGTTACTTTCACGCTGTGCCCTCGGATCCCAGCCTTTCCTATTCACGGGTACATCATCGCCATGTTCATTCTATACAGGTCTCTCAATGTTCTGTCACTTTAAATGAAATCCCCGATCATGACTGATTTCATTCCAACCTCATTCCTCTGCAATCGCGATTAATTTTCATCCCATGAGTTGAACAATGCCTCTCCCTCTGTGTTTTTCCCTCTCTGTGTCTGTCTATGTCTCTGTCTCTCCCTCTTTTCTCTCCCCCTTTCTCTCTCTCTCGCTCACTCTTCTCCTCTCTGTCATATTTGCGGGAAGAACAGTTGCATTTCTCTCTACATAAAAGTTCAACTAGACTTGAAATGTTAACTCTACTTCCTTCTCTCTCTATGTTGCAACTTCCAGACGTCCTGACGTTTCCCAGGCGTGACTATGTGGCAAGAAATGGGACATGAACAAGGTGTGGTTTACAATTCAGCCGGTTTTAATTTACAACTCTCAAGGAACAAGCTGTTTCGGAGTCCGACCTCTCATAGCCTTCGCAGTCAACGCAATCACCAAATGAAGTCAGGGTCCCGATGGCTTTTCTGAGATCGCCGATTCTTACAACAGTGTTGTTCAAACGGGCACAGCCTCACGACAGATTCCACTTGAAGTGCTGTGCACACATTGACCGAGCACATTCCACCAACTTTTTCACAGTCGTTGTTATACACTGTAAGGAAATAAGGATACTTTTATATGTCTGTTCTGGTCGGTGGAAGCCAGAGGGAGACGTTAGAATTCCAATGTCAAAGAATCCCCCATTTTATTTAGGGCGCCCCCGATGCTATTTGACCCGCTGTTTACAGTTCTGTTCTGTCACCTGTAAATGTTTAGGTTATTTTCTCAGAAATCTGCATTTTATTTCCTTCCCAACAAACACCCAACTTCCATCTTGAAGGTTTTAATTTAACCTGCCTTGCATTTTCTTCCAAGCCACGCATTCCAGACCCCTAGTAATCGCAGGGTGAATACAAAATGTCCTCACTTCAGTACTGTTTCATTTACACACCACTTTAACTGTACGCCTCCCTCGTTCGTGTTCCTTTTATAAATGGTAAAGCCTTCTCCCTATGTACTCCATTAAGCATTGTGTCATGATTCTGAAACCATCCGCCTGATACCCTCTCAGCCGTCTTCTCTCCAATGAGGGCAGTCACACGTAATTTATTCTTTGTTTGCCGTTCGCACCCTCTGTCCAGCCTGAGTCTATTAGCTGTGCGCAGATACAAGCATGTTCATTTGCGCCTGGGCCTCTTTAACTTCCGACCACCCACTCCCACTTTTATTTAACCATTCAGTATTCATCCTACAATTTGCATCACCTCACACTTCCATGTCTTGAAATGTGTCAACCTCTTCCCTGCCAACTCTAACAATTTGCCAGTGCATTTTTGGATCTCTGCAATATCCTCCCCATAGTTTTCATTTCTCCCAAGGTTCGAGTCATCTGCATATTTAAATTTGTTTAATGATCTGCACTCCAGATGTCGTATCAACAATGCCCTGTGACACTTAATCATTGAATACCTCCTCTTGCAGTTATTTCTACGTTCACGAAACTAAATTCACTCAAGTGTATGACTCTGAGAGTCTGTGTGAGCTGCCTAAAATAAATACAAAGTTAAGATCGAGCTGATGTTTCCTCACGTCGTCGGTATCTAGAACTGGAGGCCATAGTTTGAGAATAAAAGACTGCTGAATTAACACAGAGATGTTAACAAAATTCAGCTGTGCCCAAATTAAAGTTCTGTGCAGGTCAAATATATTCTTCTGCTTTTAATGTCAATATCCCGAATGATAATGGAAACGGTCGTTTTTAATTGTACCATAAACATATGGACAAGGACGCGAAGATACCTCTATTCTTTTGAGCCTCGTCATGACCCAGAAGTCACGACTACACTCCTGTCTTGATTCTTCTTCCAAAATGCCTTTCCTAAACTTATTTCGGTGAAACTCAATTCTCAACTTATGTGAAGAGCTGTATTATTGAGGTATTTTTCTGTCGGGCGATCTTTCTGCTGTCCACAAAATTTGAAAATGTATCTCATATCTCTGCGGCTGAACGATTTCTAAATGCAGTAAACATTTCAGGTTCCAACCAGTAACGTTCTGTCTCACGAATTGTAAAGATGAATCCGTCCCAAGTTAGCTCCTGTCTACTAACTACCAAACACGTCATTCTTCTCTCCATGCCGCCCTTGCACGTTGTCCATTCTATTTGCGCAGTGGAAGACATTGCATAAAGCCTTCTTGAAATTTAATTAAACCACGTCCAAAGGTTGTCCTTTCTCTACAACTTGTGTTGTCAATTACCTCAAACAGTTTCCTCAAAACATGATGCTTCAACAAACCATATTTTTCTTTTCCCCAATTGCGTCGAGATCATCGAAATGCCCTGTTACAACTTTCCACATTCATTGTTCCTAAGCCATTGTTTTAACCAATTGCAATTGGTGGAAAACAGTTGCACGAGACTTTTGGAAGTCTGGTAGTGCTAAAAGGTAGGGAGATGGTAGGCTGCCATCAAATAACTCAAAAACAAATGCTTTTAAAATACGGACATTGCTCGAATATACACACAGAAGAACATGATCAAATCTGTGAGTGCTACTTGGCAGAGGCGGTCCAATTAAACACTGCATGCAGGGAACAGTTTGAATCATTTCTGCATTGTCGACGCTACAGAGTGGTGTTGCTGGAGGGAAGGGTTCAGGGATTATGTCAGTGTCTGATAATTAAAATCGACTATATTGTTTGAGAGGAGAAGAACGACGAAAAGGAGAAAGGTAGTCAAACCCTCAAGCCTGCGCTAATTTAATGCAATCATGGCTAAACTTATCTCAACCCCAACTCCATATTCCAGTGGCCTCCTTTCAACCCGTTGTCATTACAAAAAAACTGTCCTCGTTCTCTTTATCTTTACTTAATGTCCCGACATAAACTGCATTCTGCGTCAGTGAGTTGGACAGATTGAGGACACCTTGAGAAAAGTGATTTTTCCTCACATCTGCTTTCAATCTATACCCTTCATTCTAAAACGAGTACCCGGCCTTCTACATTGCGATCTGAAGAACCATCCGTTCTACATCGACTTTATCAATCGTACTTAGCATTTTTCAAACTCTGATTTAATCTCTGCTCATTCTTCTAACTACTGGGAGATTAGAGGCTCTAAATGTTTTAACTTTCTTCATAAGCGGATCTGAAGAATCATCCCTTCCCTGTCAATTTTATCAATCACAATTATCGTTTTGCAGATTCTGAATTCCGCTCCACCCATTCTTCTAACTATTGGGAGATGAGAGGGTTTAACTGCCACAATATTCTTCATTAGCAAAATATTCACTACTTATCTCAATTGACTGAACCTCCTCTGATTTGCCTCCTTAACGACTGCATACCTTCTCAAGTAAGGCGACCAGAACTGTCCAGCATATTCAAACGGCAGTCTTACTGATGTCACCTACGGTTGCTGAAACAATTACTTCTTTTGTAGTAGATTCCTTTAAGAATAAATTTCAAATAACTAATTATTCCATGCTCCGAAGCACTATCAACATTTGAACTGGTATTAGATCAAAGCTAAATGGTCGCCTTCTGTGCCGGAACAAGTCTCCTATCTTTGGGATTCAAACTTCAGATTTCTGTTAGAAGGGTTAAGAGTTGTAATATTGAAAAGCCTAGTATCAAAGTAAGGGGATGGCCCAGGTATCACACACAGAAAAGGGAATGGATGAGGTCAGGAGAAGGCAATGATGGATGTGCAGACGACTGACAGGAATGGCACAAGTAGAAGATTGTGCATGAATAAATTGCGAAAATCATTCTGATAAACAGGAAAGCATTGATCTTATTTGGTGAAAGTGAATGAAGTTTCAACGAAAGAAATGAATTTTGGACATGACTCAGTGCTGAAACAGTATTCGGTGATGTCGGCATGAAGGGAATGAATGACCTTCTCATATATCTACGAATGGTGCAATGGGAGGAAAAATACTGACCTTCGAATTCTGGAGGATCGAAAAATGCGTCAGACACAATGGACTGTCCAAGCATCAGTACACCGAGTGCTAAGAGTGGTGCCTTCGACATTCTCCACTGACTGTCTCACGTCTCTGAGCCAAAGTCAGTTCGCAAGCTTATAAGGTCAAGAGGTACATCATCAGTAATAATGACACGTCAGAAGAATTGACTGCATCTTGTGCGTATTATGTTGACAGCTCCATCAGCACGGGCGGCAGAAAGTAAACATATGTTTCACCCAGTATGATTGATATTACCTCATGAAGGGACAGGGAGACAGAAACTGAGAGAGAGTGAAAGAGAGAGAGTGAGAGAATTGACTGAAGTAGGAAAAATAACCTTTGTGTCTGTATTTTCAGGTCAGACAAGAAAAGATACCATTCAGCTATCAAGCCTGCATCACTTTCATTTAACGATATACATATAACACAGTACAGAACTTTAAAGCACAGTACAGGCCCTTGGAATCTCAATATTGTACCAATATTTTACCCTTCTATCTACAACCACTTTATTTCTTTCGTGGGACAGCCAAAACTTAATCCGGGCAGCCAATTTTCCTGTAGCCCTCTTGTCATTACTTTCTGAATTAGCAAGCTCCATGCTGAAATTCATTTCGACATCAACTGCTATCCCCTAATGAAAGTGTTTTGTCACTTTCTCAAATCATTCCATAAGGCTGTTGAAGCATCATCTGCCCCTCACAAACATTCGTCAAGCTGTACATTTCCAAATTATATTCACTAATTTGGAATTCTTCCATTGTTCTGCTCTTGTGGAATTTTTGTTATTTTCCAAAATATTTGTGCAATAAATTGTGCGAGGTTATTGCGTGGCACGATGGATCAATGGCTAACCCTGCTGCTTCACAGTGCCAACAAACTTGTTTCGATTCCGCCCATGGGTGCCTGGCCGTTTGAACATTTACCCAGCATTGCCGTGCGTTGCCTCTGGGGAATTCGCTTTCTTCACACACTCCAACATTATTCAGGATATGTGGATTTGCTGTAGGAAACGCAAGGTAAGAGTATCAAAGTATGGTGGTGGGTCTGGCTGGGATGGTCTCCAGACAGTCGCTGTGGAAACGATGGCCGAATCGTCTGCTTCCACACAGTAGCGATTCTGTCATTTTGGATTTGCTTCTATTGTCGATTGACAGACTTAGCTACAGAATAACTCTGTATAACTACGTGGTTAGCACTGCTGCCTCACAGCGCTAGAGACCCGTGTTCAATTCCCGCCTCAGGCGACTGACTGTGTGGAGTTTGCACGTTCTCCCCGTGTCTGCGTGGGTTTCCTCCCACAGTCCAAAGATGTGCGCGTCAGGTGAATTGGCCATGCTAAATTGCCCGTAGTGTTACGTTGGGAGTACCCCCAACCAAAATCATTCACTCTGCAAAGACATCGGGAAGGAGACCAAGACCTGGAAGGGGATCATTACAAGGTCATAACAAGTGATTAGACACATTTCTGTGTTTCATCGTTGGAATCCTGAAATTGAATAGCTAGTCTAATCAAAGTCTTCCGGGCGTCAACAGGGAAAGGCAGGGATGTAAACGTAACCTATACCATAGAACATAGAAAACAGAACAGGCCCTTTGACCCACGACGTTGTGCCGAGATTTAATCCAAATATAAAATATAGTAACTTATCATACACACCCGTCAACTCACTCATTCCCATGTGCATGTCCAGCAGTCGCTTAAATGTCCCCATGACTCTGCTTCCACCACCACAGCTGGCAACGCATTCCATTCATTCACAACTGTCTGCATAAAGAACCTATCTCTCACGTCTCATTTATACCTTCCTCCGAATACCTTCAAACCACGACTCCTCGTAACAGTCAATCATGCACTGGGGAAAAGTCTCTTGGTATTGACTCTATAAATGCCACTCGTTATGTTGTGCACCTCGATCTGGTCCTGCTTCTTCCTCCTTCTCTCCAGAGAGAAAAGTACGAATTTATTCAAACTTTCCTCATAAGGCAAGTCCACCAGTCCAGACAACATCCTGGTAAAAATTCTTTGCACTCTCTCCAAAGTATCTGTATTTTTCCTATAGTAGGGCGACCAGAACTGGACACAATATTCCAAGTGTGGTCTCACCAGGTACTTGTAGAGCTGCAGCAAAACCTTGCGGCTTTTAACTCGATACCTCTGTTTATGAAAGCCAAAATACCATACGCTTTCTTAACAAACCTATCAACTTGGGTGGTAATGTTGAAGGACCTATGTATTTGAACACCCAGATCCCTCTGCTCCACCACACTGCCAGGAATCCTGTCTTTAATCCTATATTCAGCATTCGAGTTCGAACTTCCAAAATGATCACTTCGCATTTTTTCCAGATTGAAATCCATCTTCCATTTCTCAGCCAAGCTCTGCATCCTGTCTACTGCAGCCTGCAGTTGTCCTCCATACTATTGACAGCACCTCCAACCTTTGTGTAATCTGCAAATTTACTAACACACCCCTCAACCTCTTCATTCAAGTCTTTTACAAAAACTGCAATGAGCAGAGGTCCATGAACAGAGATCTGCAGGACGCCAAACAATACTGACCTCCAGGGAGAATACATTCCATCTACAATCATTCTCTATCTTCTGCCAGCCAGCCAATTTAGAATCCGGATATCCACATTTCACTTTATCCCATACTTCCTGACTTTATGAATGAGCCGACTATGGGGAACCCTATCAAATGCCTTGCTAATGTCCATATACACCACATCCACTGGTCGACAACCAGTCTCGTCACCTCCTCAAATAACTCAATAATATTTGTGAGGCATGACCTGCCCTTCACAAAGCCCTGCTGTCAGATTTGTGATTGTAATGTGACACCGCAGAGATCGTGGGATGTCGTGGAGCAAGGGAGGGTTCAAATTCTACCTGTTCCAAAGTTGTGTTATAACATCTCTGTAGCAGATGGATTTGCAAACACTTCACCAGATTTGTTTTATTAGAAACATGGGTTTGCCGGACTTTAATTACAAATGGATTGGATTTAAAAAGTAGGATGCTTCATTAAAGGAAAACCAAAACACTAATCAGCACAATTGGAATATTGTAAACAGTCTCGAGTACGTTATCTGAAGAAAGGCAGACCACAGGAAGTTCATAGTTCTGATGCCAGTTATGGAGGGACTGACTTCACAGGAGAGGTTCATTAGTTTGAATGAGAACGCGTTGGGGTTTCGAAGAATACGAAGCGGGTTATTGAAGAATGAATGAAGGACTTCGCCGTTAAACTGATGTGAGGTTGATTGCCCTTGTCGCAGAGTTTAGGATCAGACGGCATCATCTCAAAACAACGTGGCAACGATTTAATACAGTGTTGAGGCCGAGTTTCTTCGATCGGATTCTTGCAAATCCAGGGAATTCTTTACGCAAGAGAGCTGTCGAGCTTGAAAAATTCAGTATGTACAAAGATGACACAGACAGACTTTTCAAGCCGCAATGGAATCGATGAAGTATTGAGATAAGGCAGGAAATTGGATTGTGGATGATGAGATCACTCACAATCTCAGTGAATGGCAGAACAGAGTCGTTGGCCTGTACAGCCTACGCCTGCTCCTCCGTCTTTTGGTCTGATATCTGCAGTGGTTGCAGTTTGAAAACTTCATGATATTGCTTTCCTCTCAGTCCAGTTTTTTTTAATCTATGTTGTATTCATAAATCTGTCTGAATTGGCCACGCCTCAAGATGTCTGTTGCACCCTAAACAACATTACATTATCCACATCTATCTCCTTCTTTGAGATTAGTCTGAAACACCCCTCGTTGAACAAGGCTTGGTCAGCTGTCCATCACATAAGAATCATTCCATTTTCCATTTCACAGCGCGACCATTCAATCCATTGTTTCTGGCCCAGCTCCTGTGAGAGATGCACAGTTATCACTATTCTCTGACTCTACCTCCACATCCCTCTCAAATCATCCTCTTCAAATGAATATAAAATTCCCTTTTGAATCCAACTGTCGAATCTGCTTGGACCTCTGTCCCTGGCATCGGGTTGCAAATTCGAACAGTTCTCTGAATAATGAAGGCACTGAGTTACAGACCAGCGGATCCGTTCACTTTTATGCCAACGAAAGTTTCCGATCACGTCTCACTTCCTGAGGCAAACGCACGGGAGCATTGCAGTCCCTCTTCCTAAATGTCTACACAGTGTGAACAAACTGATTAGTTCTCAATCGCCTATATCAATCTCAGGCCAGAGCCTCAGCAGTTAACACAGGTCTGGTCTTCACAAACAATTAGTAGAAACCATTTCAAGCAATGAGCACTCTCCCGACCTCAACACATCCACATAGTAACGGGAAAAGCAATCTGCATTCTTCTAGCTTTGTGCTTCTCAGTGAGACCAAAGGATGATAGCTTCCTATCTTGAATGGTGTCATTAAAAATATTTTTCTCATTTCTTCTGTCTCCTCGACACATTCATTCCATGTGTTTTAGGGAGAAGCTACTACAGTGAAGTACCCTGTGGTGAAATTGTTTCAGTTCGGAATGAAGGAGCATGCCCACACTTAGAAGTCTGCTGCATGCGTTTCTTGCCAGTGATGAAGAACATACACCATAACAGCACTGGAAAATATTTGTATTTCCGATTGGAGAGATCCGTCATCTCTTCAATTCAGGCTTCATTTCATGGTGTCAATCCAATGAGCCCAGGCACACTGCTTTCTCAGAGACGTGAATTAACCTGAATGATACCAGGAAAAATGAATTTCCAAGGCTCGTTTCCCATTCAGGTCATTCATTTAACAGAGAGAAAGCGAGGAGGGCAGCCTTCACAAAAAAGGCAAGAAAGCGCGATGGCATTGTCACTGTCGTAGCTTTGATGCTGTGCAGGTCTTTGGTTACACGGAAGACTATATTCAGTCCTGATGACCACAGCGGAGGAATTACATGGATACTTTGGGTCGGCTCCAAAAGTGGTGTGGCAGGATAGGAGAGGTTTAGCTGCAAGGAGTGACTGCAAAAAATTAGGTCGTTTCCGTGAGAGTATGGGAGGAGGAGGGGCGACGTGTCAGAATAAAAAAAACATGTGAAGATAGTTTGCCAGGTGGAGAGTTTTGTTCCACAAGGGTGGATATGTCCAATACCGGTGCAAATAGATTTAAGGTGACGGGAATACAATTTATGGAAATATACGAAGGAAGTTGTATTCTTTGAAATGAGGGCTGTAGGTCATTGGACCACACTGCCAGGGGAGGTGACAGAAGTGGATATCATAGCAAAGTTTAAAATGCTTTTAGATTGACACATGAACGGACAGAGAATAGAGGGATGCAAACCATGAGGAGGCAGATTAAATGAGTCGAAAATGGTAGCATGGTGGGAAGTAAGATCCGTTCCTGTGCTGTACGGTTTTATATTCTATGGAACAGTTTAGCGACAAAGGGAAGCAAGATCTGCTCGGGTTGTTTGCTTTGAAGCAGAGAAGGTAGCGGGGAGAACTATTTGAGGTGACCAAGATTCTGACGGCCACGGACAGAGTGAGCAGTAATAAACAGCTCCCCACATTCGAAAGGTCAACAACCAGGTGGCATAATTTGAAATTAAAAGGCAAAAGTTTTGGAAGGGCATTGAGGGGAAAATGCTTCAACGGGAGTATTGTGGGATCTGGAATTATTTGACTGGGCGTGCAGTTCAGCTGGGAAGCCTCGCAATCTTTGAAAAGCTCTTGAATCACCCACATGAAGTGCCCAAACATTGAACGCTAAGCGCTAAGTTGTGGAATGTGTAGCTTTTGTTTTGCATGCCACGATGCCGACTCAATTAGGCTGAAGTGCCTCGCCTACATTCTTTGACTCTATGATTCTATGGTCGATCACACACAAACAACAGCCTGCAGACATAGTTGCTGAATCATTCTGCACCCTTTCTTTGGAGAAGAATTAGGAGATGTGATGTTTCCCTCAGAGGGGAGTTAGGCATCACCCTGTTGCATCACACCGAGAATCACCGTTTTGTCGCGTTCTGAGCTCGAAGAATGGGATGGAAATTGAGAGTCACACCTGCTCGGATCAGGAGCCAAAATATATCCTGAATGCTTGCCGAACACGAAAAAGAAACACAATTTGTGTCAATTCTATCCACATTTTGCAAACAGGGTGGAAACTTGATGGCAGGGTTGACTTGCATCAGGAGGTGAATGAACCATTGAGGGGGAGAACACACTGAAAAAGTGTTCGTAATTCGTCAGCAGGCATTGTTGAAGAAGCAACCAGACGCTGTCGTGGAGTTATTCAACATTTGCTAAACCTCCATTGCACCGTTTCTATTGCTTCTCCATCATTCGCATAACGTGGCAACTAGAACTGTATGCAATTAGCAAATGCGGCTGCACCAGAGTTTTGTACAGCTGCAAGATGATCTCATGGCTTCGGAACACAAGAACTATACCAATAAAACGTACCACACGGTACAACTTTTTGCAAACTCTGTCAACCAGGGTGTCAACTTTGAAGGGACCTATTCACATGGACACCGAGATCTCTGTGCTCATCGACGCTATCATTAACCCAGTACGCTCTATTCCTGTTACTCCTTCCAAAGTGAATCATCTCACACTTTTCCACATTAAACTGCATTTTCCACCTCTCAGCCCAGCTCAGCGGCTTATCTATGGCCCTCTGAATAATGTATCATTCTGCCGCATTGGCCACATTTCCATGGACTTTGCTATCGTATACAAACTTATTTGTCCATCCTTTCCTCTTCGACATATGCACCAATGACCGCACTCTGGCCAAACATTGTAACATGCCCTCCGACTCCGCCAAGGACATGGAAATCCTAGACTTCCTCCACCTGACGCCCGGCGGAAGAACGCCTCCTCTTCCGCCATAGATGCTGCAGACACACGGGATCAATACAGGCTTCACCAGTTTCTTAATTTTACCTCCGACCATCTTATTCCAGATCTCCCCAATGTGTTTCCGCTGTCTTAAATTGCCCTTGTCCATCTTACTTCCCAACTATCCACTCCATCCTCCATTCCTGATGAAGGGCACTGGCCCGAAACATCGATTTTCCTGCTCCTCGTATGCTGTCTGACTTGCTGTGCTATTCCAGCACCACTCTAATCTAGACTCCATTCTCCTGTAATATAACCATCACCCCCACATCCTTGGATCTATCGAATTCCAGGCTATCTTCCCTCTGTCCCTTTCCACACCTATTTATGTCTCAGCCCTCAGGCCACTCATCATTCCTGTTGAAGAGCTGATGTTCGAAATGTGGACATTGTTTCTCATCCGGTGCTGCCTGACCTGTGGAATCCAGCATCGCACCTGTCGACTCTGATGTCGAGCGTCTGTTGAATTAATTTAAACCCTCCGAAGAGCGTTTGCAAATCCACCGGCCCCCCACCCCCAACCCAAGGACACTGGTGCCACTATGAATTACGTGTAGATCATGCGTTTGCAGAATTACCACCTACACCAGTTTGACTTCCAATAATCGAAGTGTCTGAATCCATCTCTCCTGCGCAGTGGCTTTCTATAAGTGGTCAACTAAACTTTCCCTTCCTCTTCTCCTCACTTGCACTTGGCAGGGTTAACAAACGAGCCATACCATTTTTGGAATTCTCCTTAGGTTTCCGAAAAGCTTCCACCCTGGCTCATTGAATACCTACCTAACATCCCAGTCCCTTTCCCTGCCTATGTCATCAGTTCTACGTAGAGATGTAGAGATGGAACTTGTCAATAGTAACCATGGCACTTTGGTCTGTAGTCGCTTATAGACCCAGATCAAGTCAATGTTAATCACAGTGATTTTGGCCTGGGGCTGGTATACAGAGGCACAGCAGATCAATGGTAAACACAGAGTTGTTTTTATAGAATCACGTGCAGAGAGAGAGCTGGATAGTGGCAGCCACTGTGTGTGGGTCCACAGTCATACGTGAAGAGAGAGCAAATTAATGATGCCTGCACTGTTGCAGGTCTGAAATCACGGGTAGGTCGAGAGCAGGTCAATGGTTAATACACAGCTGTTGCCGGACCGAACTAGAGAACACAAAATAGTTGCGAATATAGTTCTGCAAGACTGGCATTTTAGCGAGCTTGTGGCGCAACGGGTAGCGCGTCTGACTCCAGATCTGAAGGTTGCGTGTCAAATCTGCTTAATATTTGGACAGTGTTGTGGATCTAGAGTCACGTGTACAGACAGAGTTGTCAGTGGTCACTAAGTACTGTGGTTCTGGATTCACATGTAGAGACACAACAAGTCAGTGACAAACACAACACTGAATATCTGGCGTCGCATGTTGACCCACAACAGGGCAGAGATATGGACAGAGCTGTGGGCTCCGAGTTTCAGTTCGAGACATCACAGGTCAGTGGTAACCAGAGTGCTAAAGATCTGCAGTCACATGTAGTGTCTAGAAGAGTTCAATATGATCCACAGTGCCGTTGGTCGAGAGTGAAATGCAGAGATTGAGCAGGTCAGTCCTAACCCAAATTGCTGTGGATTTGTGGACACAAGGGGAGACTCAACATTTCGTTAATAAACACAGTGCTTAAGATCTGCAGTCACATAATGGTTCAAAACAGGTTAACATGGATCACTGTGCAACGGTCTGGATTAATCTGTAAACCCAGACCAGGTCAAACGTAACCACAGAGCTGTGGGCATGGTGTCACGTGTGACAATATAATAGGTCAGTGGTTGCCACAATGCTAACTGTCTGTGGTCACATGCAGACACAGATCATCCCAGTCGTAACCACAGGTCTTTGGTCCTGGTGTTACATTTAAGATCAGAGCAGTATCATAGGACCCAAAAATGAGGATAGTCTGGTGTCATGTGACTAGAAACCACAGGTCAGTGTTAACCACTGTACTATACTTCTGTACACGCATGCAAACACAGATTAGTTAAGTCAAAACCAAGGTGACGTTGGCCAGGAGATACATGCAGAGACAGATTAGACCAGTGGGAACAAGAGTGATTTGGGTCTCGTGTAAAACTTAGAAATGGAATAGTTCGGTGATAACCAGAGCCCTTCCGGTATGTAGTCAATGCAGAAATACAGCAGATGAGTGTTCAACACTGTGATATGGCCTGTATATATATGTCAGCCCAGCGTAGGTCAGACACACCGGCATGAAGACTCAAAAATGGTCAACAGCAAACACGATGCTGTGGATCTACAGTTACATTTGTGTCCAAAACATGTTAGTGGGAAAAACAGTGCTTTGAAATTGGAGTTACATGTCGCGATAGAACATGTCAATGGAAACCATAATATTGCTTTGTTTTGGATTTACATCAGGTTTTACAGCAGATCAATGAAAACCACAGTAGCGCTGTACTTGGATTATGCAGACATTGAACATGTAAATGGTAGACATGGGTTAGATTAGAATAGATTACTTACAGTGTGGAAACAGGCCCTTCTGCCCAACAAGTCCACACCGACCCGCAGAAGCGCAGCCCACCCATACCCCTACATTTACCCCTTACCTAACACTACGGGCAATTTAGCATGGCCAATTCACCTGACCCGCACATCTTTGGATGGTGGGAGGAAACCGGAGTACCCGGTGAAAACCACGCAGACACGGGGAGAACGTGCAAACTCCACACAGTCAGTCGTCTGAGTCGGGAATTGAATCCGGGTCTCAGGTGCTGTGAGGCAGCAGTGCTAAACACTGTGCCACCGTGCCGCCCACCGTGGTCCAGTGCAACATGTCAACAGAGAGCAAGTCAGTGGAACTGATTGTACTTCTGGCCTGGAATTATATATTGTACAAGTCACAAATAGCGAACTGCAAGTGAGTGTTGATCTCAATCCTTTGGGCCTAGAATCACGTGCAGAGACAGAGCATGTCAGTCATGAATGCAGTGCTCATTTCTTGACTCAGGTGCAGATCCATAACGTGTTATCATTTGTCACATTGCAGGGTTTGGAGTCACATGAGAGATCAGAAACGTCAGTGAGATCAAAAGTTCTGTGTGTCTGGAGTCCTCTTTACAGATAGGACTGGTTATTCCACAATAATCTGCGCCAAGTGACTCACATACAGAAAGAGCAAGTCAATTTGTACTTCGGTGCCGTGGGCGTGGAAACATATGGAAACGGAATAGGTTTTGCCTGGAATTCAACGGTAAAGTTATGAGGAGAGGTTGAACTAATCCATTCTGTTTTCCCTCACATTTGCAAGCTTTAGAGTTGACCTTATTGAAAACTTCAAGATACGAACAGGAAAGGAGAATGTGCCCAAACATAAAATAAAATATCAGAGACGCATTGCAGTGTAGGAGCAGGCCACTTTGCTTAGTTTGAATTAATTCACAGGGTAAGGGTGACGCTCGCCAAATCAACATAAATTACCCATGCCTATTGCCCAGAGGGCACATGTAAACCAGAGCAGATAAGGAGAGCAGTTTACTTCCCAAGAGGAGGTTAGTGATTCAAATGCATTTTTCATACATCAACAATGGATTCATGATCATCACTAAACTCATTATTCCAGATACCAGCAAGTTCACACTGACAGTGCAAAGAGCATCCCAGCCAGACTACACCATTACCCTACCTCGATAGTTCTGAACTTCTCATGGCTTATGCACCTAACCTGCATTTTCTTGTTTTACTTGAGAGTTTATCTTGACCAATCCAAAAAACATGCACATCTTTCGACTGTGTGTGAAACAACAGCACATTCAAACGAGAAATCCCTTCCCGCTACAATCGGTGGACTGTTCCATTGCCCCTGGCGAGTAAGTGATTGCCAATTCTTCCTGCAATTTTTAGCACTGGGGATGTGGTGCTTGGTACAATGAAAATATTTCATGAGGTTCAATACAGACGGCAAACTAAACCCCGACGTGAACAGGGGTTGGAATTCCATCGTGGCAGATGGAGATATTTGCAGATATCAGCAGAATGTGCAAACTCAACACAGGCAATGTACCGAGAGTGGAGTCAAGCCTGACTGCCTTATGCACTGCGATTTGAGCGTTAAACAATGCAACTCAATGAAATAATTTGAGATTAGATAAAGCTTCCTGAGCCTGACGTGATATGATATGAACTGATATGCTATGATATAACAAAATAGAATGTAACTTAATATAATATGATATGATATAATATTTAAAGTGTCATTTAATAAGAAGGCGTTATGCGTGGTGTTTGGAGTTAAATGCATCAAAAGGCATTGGGACAAAGCAGGGAAATGGGATTGAATTGAATGATCAGCCAAGACAATATTGAATATTGCGGCAGGGTCTTTAGACAGAATGGCCTGCTCCTGCTCATCGTTTCAATGTTACTTTGTGAAATGAACAATAAAGTGACTCGATCGTGGCCATCTTAATAACTTCGTTCCACGGCGACAAGCAGACTGGCAATCTGTTCCGTGCGCGAGGTAAATGTTTGACAAGCAGAACACACAGTTCAAAATAAACAGCTGCAGATCAGGTGAAAGGTTCAGAAAAGTGAAAATCAACCTTTTCTCATGGCCCATGAGACCTGCTGACTGGGACCATCATTTATTGCCTCTCCCTAGTTGTCTCGAGAATCAATCATATCGCTGTGTGTCTGTAATGACGTGATGCCACACTGGGTCAGGTCAGCAGAATTTCTTCCATGAAGAACGAGTGAGTTGGACGGGTGTTTGCAGCAATTGGCAATGCTTAGCATTGGGCTTGCTGTCATTTTATAATTCTAGATTTGCAAAGAATCATGGAATCTTAGCGAGCAGATTGAGACCCATTCAATTTGTATCTACTCCGGAATCACCTTGACAAATAGATCCATGCTCCAGTCCTATCTCCAGAGTGCTGTCAATTTATCCATTTTGCCATTGTCTCGTGATACTTATTCGATGAAGTTGGCTGATATGGAGCTGACAGTGGTGAACCTGTCTATGCCGTTTCTGACCATTGCCCTCGATGGCAACATGGTACAAATCGTCACAATCTGAAATTAGACACATATTCCTGGATGTTAGCAATGCACTCATCAGCTTTATTGAAACGTTTCAAAAACAATGAGTTAGGGTACATGGAGATGAGCACAATTACGATGGGCCCAGGATACAGAGATTGAGCTGGCCAACCATTTCATCACCCTCAGTGACGTGCCCAGCGTGGGCCTCCTCCATGGCCTAACGTAGGCCACTCACAAACTGAAGGAGGCATATGTCGTCTTCAATTCAGGGATCTACAAGCACACCATCTCAACATTAACTTCACCAGATTCAAAATCTACCCTCCCACTGCTCCATCCTGGAATCAACTGTCCATTCTCTGATCTGCTCCACCTTTCCCATTGATGTAACATAATCACCTCGCACCTGTGTCCACCTATCGTCATCCCAACTTCTTTGCTCCCAGCACCAAATCCACGAATGATTTCTGAGTCCCCTACCACTCTCTGGACTGCTGAAGAGTCCTGCCCAGAACGACAACCATCCTGAACCTTGGATGCTACCTGACGTGTATGCGTTAACCAATGCCACATTTTATTGACTTTGAACCATCACAAAGAACTGGACAGCTTTCATCCTCTGCTGATATTCTCCTGCAGTATAACCTACTTGGAAGATGTGACGTCCTCATTTGATAAAACAGGCTATCTTGTCGTTCATAACTGCAAAATCCACAACATAGACAGAGTCCATGACGCACATATGAAACATTTCACTTATGAATCAAACAGAAGCACGCACAAGTGTGCACTCAACTGCAGCACCGACGACATGCACAGGCATATACACACGTGAAATCAACGATGCACAGTAACACATACACAGTCGCACAGACACCACAGACAAATACATCCAGATGCTCAGTCAGTGATTTATCTCTTGTTATGCATTGTAGACAGTGTGCTGTAAAGATGTCTGGGCCTATCCCTTCTGATCTTTACCTGGGCTGATGTCCGTATTGAATCCTCGTTGTTGACAATATTCAGCGCGTAAAATTGTCAATCCAGCGACCCAGCCTCAACAAGGATACAATCGCAATGATATAAATCTTTAAAGTTGAACTACTGTTCTCAGGTGCTGTTAGACTGGAATAAGGCAAGAAGCAGCATTGTAACCAAATACAGAAACAACCGTAGAGTGATTTCGCGAAATACTGATGAGGGCAGAAGGTGGCGAGAATCTTAAAATGTCTTAGAATGTTGGATAGACGTATAATAACTAATGAGTAATGTCAATGTTTTAATTGGGGAGACAAAACTTGCAATTTTCACACAATCAGCTCCCAAGGTTAGTGAAGAATTGGCTGGCCTGTTCGAGAGTTTCTTATTGTTTCAAGAGTACTGGTGGTAAATCTCAAGGCCTGCTTCTTGGGGTTGGGTAAGATTCAGTTACTGTTCGTGATGCATCAATGGGAACTGCGACAAGGCGTATTTCAGTAATGTGAAATATTCTTTCAAGTTTGGTTGCCTCGAACATGCCATGAGAAGTAGAATTGAAAGCTTCATCAGTCATGTACGCCTGGAAGTTTAAATGTTATCAGAAAGGAAAGTCACAACAAAACCAGCTGGAAAGGACAAGGGACAAATCACTCAGCCTCTTTCAAAGATCGAAACGCATCACTCCGTGGCAGAACTTTAGTGGGTGTAAAGAGAGACTGTACATGTTATTCCCATGTCAACGATGGTCCCAACAATGAGCAACAATTACTCATTTCAAAGAAAACATTGCCGCCCACTTTAATGTTGGTTTTGTGCTTCCATGGATTCAAGAGGAAATGTGGGAGATGATGGAAATGACAGAGGCCGATTACGTTGGGAGGACTGACCACAGTTCTATAGATTTTACAATAATTAGAGAGAAGGACAAAACCGGTCCACAGTTCAACTTCTTTATTGGAGCAAGGTGGATTTTGATGGATTTAGAAGGAAGCTTGCAGGAGTTGATTGGAATATTTTGTTGCAAGCAAAATGGACCCCCAGGTAGTGGGAGGACTTTATAACTGAGATTGTTCGAGTGTAATGTCCACATACACCTGAAGGGTGAAGGATAACACAGACAAGACTACGGAACACAGGATGACAATAAATATTGCGACTTTGAACAGAAAAAAAGGATGTATATCTCAGTTACAGGCACCTGGGATCAAAGGAATCTCTGAAGCTAAATAGGGAATACAGGAATTACGTGAGGAAGAACATCAGTCTGGCGAAAACGCCTCATGATCTAGATTTGGCCGAGAAGATTAAGGTGAATCCAAAGAGGTGATTTAAGTATAGTAAAGAAAAAAATCAACAACTAGAGAGAACATATGATCCGTCAAGGACTAAATGATAATGAATATGCAGATCTGCGGGAAAACGGGATAGGTTCTCCATGAATATTTCTCGCCTGGGTTTACGGTAGAGAAAGATATCAACACTTGGGAACTTAGGGAAATTTTTGGTTCTATCTTTGGCAAAGTACATATCGCAGTTGAGGAGATATTTGATGTATCAGAATGCATGAATTTGGAAAATCTCCTGGTCCTGGACAGGTATTTTCATAAACACAGAACATCACAGCGCAGTATATCTCCTCAGCACTCAATCTTGCACACATCTGTGAAACCAATCCGAAGCCCATGGAACCATGACTATTTGGCTGCCATCCATTGCCAATCAAATGAATATTAATTGCCCTTAAATTTGGTGAATCTACGACTGTTGCATGCAGGGTGTTCTACGACCATGCTCATCTCTGTCTGAGAAACCTAGTTGTGACATCTGTCCTATATCTATCACCCCTCACATTTCGAGCTATGTCCCTCGTGCTAGCCATCAACATCCAAGGAAAGTATCTCACTGTCCAACCTATCTAATCCTACACTCATCTTTTATGTCTCAATTACGTCACCTCTCAATCATCTTCTCTCACCCAAAAACAGCCTCTAGGCCCTCAGCCATTCCCCATAATAACTTCCTTCCACATCAGGCAACATCCTGGAAATTGTTTTCTGCGCTCTTTCTAATGCTTCCGCAACCTTCTTACAATACTGCGACGAGAACTATATACAATACTACCTGTGCCGCCGCATCTGTGCTTTGCACAATTGCAAATAATTCACGTGGCTGAGAAACTCAATCCCACTATCAATAAAAGCTAACACACCGTAAGAAGTCTTAATATTCATATTCTTTTTGTCGTATACCATTGTTATATGGACATGGACACCTAAATCTCTCTGCTCATACAGACTACCAAGAATCATAATATTAACTCAGTAATCATTGTTCTTGTTACTACTTCCAAAGTGAATCAGCGCACATTTATCTGTGTAAAACTCAATTTGCCATATTTCTGCCCAGCTCTGCAGTTTACCTGTTTCAGTCTGGCACCTGCAACATCCTTCACCATTGAACATAACTTCACTAATATTAGTGTCATCCATACATTTCCTGACCCATTCTTCTACGTTCTCATCCAGCTCATTCAATGACAAACAGCACTTGCCCCGAAACAAATCCTAGCGGTAGTAACAACGTTTCTCATCAACTACTATCTCTCTGTCTTCTCTCAGCTACCCAATATCTGATCCAAACCGTTAAATTATCCTCAATCCCATACCTCCATATTTTGTGCATTAACCAACCGCAGAAAACTTTATCAAACGCTTTACTGAAATTATATTCACCGCATTAACCGGTTTACCCGAATCCACCTTCTGAAATAACTCAATAAGGCTTGTGAGGCGTGGCATACCCTTTACAAGACCATGCAGACGGTCGCTAATCGAGTTGTTCCTTTCCAGATGATTAGAAGTTCTATCTCCTGTCATCCTTTCCAACAGTTTTCCCAAAACCTAAGTAAGGTAATTTCCAGGGTTGTCTCGACTTCCCTTCTTGAACAAGGGGACAACATTTAAGATCCCCTAATCTTCCGGCAGCATGTCTATAGAATATGACGACAGAATGTTCAAAGTCACATTTTCTGCAATCTCCTCCCTAACTTTCCGCATAATATTAAACTAAATCCCATCCAGTCCAAGGGACTTATTTATTTTCACAAATTACCGAATTGATAATATCTCCTCCTTCTGAACCTCAGTCCCGTCTAGCCTAATATCCTTTTTTCTCGGTATTCTTCTTGCCAACACTAATTTTTTTCCAGTGTAAATGCGAACGAAAAATATTCATTTTGTGCCTCTCCAATCTCCTCGGACTCCACACTCAAATTCCCAGGACAATCCTTGACTGCCCATAATCTAAACCCTGTCATTCTTTTACTCCTGACATACCTATAGAAAGCGTTATGGTTTTTCTCTTTGCGTGACTTCCCAAAGGTTCACAGGTCCCCTCATGGTTCTTCTTAGCTCTCTCTTTAGGTCGCTCCTGGTTAACTGGTAATTCGCAAGGGCCCTAACTGAGCCTTCACGTATCATCTTTACATAAGCCTCCTTTATCATCTCGACAAGAGATTCAACTTTTTTTTAGTAATCTACATCTCCCTACCTCGACACCTTCCTCACTGCCTGACAGGCACTTACTTATTAAGGACACGGTGTAGCTGTTCCTGAAACAAGTTCAAACTGGCAGTTGTGACCATACCCTGCACTTGCTTTCACTAAATCTTGCTAGTCATATCATAATTGCCTTTCCCACCTATAATGCATGCCCTGCGGTAGATATGTATCTCTTTCCATTGCGAAATAAAATGCAACAAAATAGTGGTCACTATCAGCAAATTGCTCATCTATCTCCAAATCTATAACTTGTCCCGTTTCATTGCCCAGTACGATATCCACTGTGGCCTCACCTCTTCTCGGTCTATCTATACTAGACACCTGCAAAATGATAGATATTTTTAGAGAGCCCTAGCTAACATTTTTGCATAATTATTTATACGGGTTAGGTCTCAGAAGACTGGACGACAGCGAATTCTGTGCCCTTCTTCAAGAAGGCCTGAAAACAAAATCCTGGGAAAGAAAGGCCAGAAAGTCGACCATCTGTGGTAGATACGTTACTTGACAAAATTCTAAGATAAGATAGACAACCATTTGGAAATATAGGACTTGATTAGAAATCGTCAACGTGGCTTTATTTTTGCTTGCAAATTTACCCCACAAATTTGTTTGAGTTCACGAATGGAGGGATCAAGAAGGTTATTGAGAGCAGGGCGGTAGAGCGGGATCGAATCCAGAGGGTGCTGTCAAATTGTACACACAATTGGCTTTCTGATAGAAAGCAGTGGCTAACAGTGTTTGTCGGACTGGAGGCCTGTGACTAGTGGAGTGTGACATGGGTCGGTACTGAGTCCATTGATATTGGTTATCTATTTCAATGATTTGGCTGAGACTGAACAACGCCTATGTGTAAGTTTACAGTTCACACTAGAATAGGCAGCATCATGGTATGCGAGAACGTTCAACAGAAAATGCAGTAGGACCTTGATAACTGGGGAAATGGGCTGAGAAATGCCAAATGGAGTTTACTATAGATAAATGTGAGGTTTTGCATTTATGGAAAGTCAAATCAAGTAGGATTTTCATGGTAAAAGGTCGTACCTTAAGGGCTTGTGTAGCTGATGGACTTTTGAGTTCAGGTCCATCGTTCTCTGAAATTGTAGTCAAAAATAGTACGGGAAGTGAAGAGGCCTTGCAGCATACTGACTTTCATCAGTCAGGGCATTGAGTGTACGAATTTGGAAGTCATGTGTCATTTGCACAGGTGCGTTGCTCTGGTCGCATTTCGTGAATTCTGTTCAGTTTTGATCACCTTGCTACAGAAATGATTTATTAAACAGGAAGAGTGCAAAATAAATTCACAATAATATTGCCAAGATTTAACGGTATGTTTTGTAGGAGAGATTGGAAAATTTAGGACTTCTTTTCTTCAGAGCACCGGAGACTGCGAGGGGATTTTATCGAAGTGTAGAAGATCTTGAGAAACATGGATAGCGGAAATGCACTCAGTGTTTTTCTCACTGTTGGCCAACTGAAGATGAGATAGAATAAGTTTGTGTTAGCAGGGGAAAACAAAGAAGGGCTCCTGAGAGGCAACCTTTTCCACAGAGTGTGGTAAGCATTAGAAATGGAATGAGCTGACAGCAAAAGTGGTTGTGCAAGTTCATTAACAATATTTAAAAAACAATTGAAGCAATGCATGGATAGAAAAGTTTCGAAGGATGAGAAAGTTTTCAAAGTATACAGTGCCTATGTAAACAAAGAATTATTTAGTGTACAAATTCATGTGCAATTAATATCGAACAGCATGTTGCCTGGATTACACTATACCAATTGTCAGAAGAAGGTTTTGCTTGGTTATTGAAGGCTAGAGTCAGTCTGACGAGAAATATCGAGAAATATGAGAAGAGAATTTGAGAAATATTGTAGCTCAGATTGTGGTTCTGGTCCTAGGTTTGGTCGCTGAGCTGGGAAGCTCATCTTCAGAGATTTCATCACCATACTCGACAACATCTTCAGTGAGAGGTCGGATGAAACACTGGTTGATGGCTCGCTTTCTATTTTGTGTGTTTAGGTTTCCTTTGGTTGGTGATATCACTCCCTATGGTGACGCCTTTTCTTGTGGTGATGACATTTCCTGTACTTTTTCTCATCTGGTCTTAAATGGGATCCATTTCGATATGTTTATTAATAGAATTCCGGTTGGAATGCAATGCTTCTTGGAAATCTCGTGCTTGTCGATCCTTGGCTTGTCCTAGGAAGCATGTGCTGTCCAATCGTAGTGATGTCCTTCCTCATCTGCATGTAACAGTACTAGTGTGATAGTGTCATGCCTTTTTGTGGCCAGTTGATGCATCCTAATGGCTAGTTTTCTTTCTGTTTGTCCAGTATGGTATTTTCCACTGTTCTTGCTAGGGATTTTGTAAATGACATTAATTTTGTTAGTTGTCTGCATAGGGTCTTTCAAGTTCATTACCTGCTGCCTTAGTGTGTTGGTGTGCTTGTGCGCTACTTATACAGACAATAAGCAAAACTAATGACATTTTACAAAATATATTCCAAAACCTGTAACAAACGGGAGAAAATAACCACCAGGAAACATGGACATCAACTAGCCACAGTGACCTATGCTCACTAGTATCCCGACATACAGATGAGGAAGGACACCGTTTCGACTGGGACGGCACATCCATTGCAGGGCAAACCAAACAAAGGCACGCACGAGAAATCCTGGAAGCATGGCATTCCAACCGAAACTATGAACAATCACATTGATTTGGATCCCATTAACCAACACCTGAGAAAAAGAAAAGGAAAGGGCATCAACACTGGAAATGTCGTCCCCTCAGGAAATGACATCGCCAACACAAGGAAACCTCAACACAGAAATAAGAAGGGGAGCTTGCCACCTGTGCTTCATCTGGAGGATAACTGATGATGTTACCTGTGTTAAGGAAACGTCTGAAAATGAAACTTCCTGCTCCTTGAGCAAACCTGCATCCAGAATTATGGGAACCATGAATAAGTTACTTAGCCAGAGACCCCGCCCACTTTGGTCTATGTTCAGAGAGGAATAGCGTAATGTAAATGTATCAGGAAAGGATTTTACACAGACAGTGGTAGGTATCTGCACCACACTGCCAGGGGATGCTGGAAATAAATAAAACAGCAAGGGTGAAGAGACATTTCGACAAACACATGACCAGACAGAGAATAGAGAGATACAGTCCACGTGCAGGCAGATTGAATTGGTTGGCACAGACATGCCTGAAAAAAAATCAGTTCCTGATTTCCATGGTATATTGAACAATTCAGCTGTGAAGAAAGCCTGGATACACCGGTACTCTTTGCTTTGAAGCAGAGAAGTTACTGGGGATGCCTGTTTGTGAAGTATAGAATCAAGAGAGGCATGCAGAAAGTGAACAAAAAGCAGCTGCACCCCATAGTCGAAGGGTCAATGACAAACAGACACAATGTGTATTTGAAATGTCGAAGATTATTTTATTCATAGTACGACAGCATCGTTGGTTAGGTCGCATTTATTGCCCACCTAGGCGCCAGTTATTTGTCAACAACATTTCTATTTGTCTGGAGCTACATGTAGGCCAGACCACATAAGGACGGCTCATTGTTTCCCTAAAGGACTTTAGTGAACTGCTTTTGTTTTTCTGACAATCGAGAGTGGACTCAAGCTCATCCTCCGCGTCTAAAGTCCATATTTCTTTTAATATTTTACTTCAACCTCCACTGTCTGCCAGGGCACGATCTGAGCCCAGGTTTCTAGAAGGTTATCTTGGCCTGTGGATTAATAGTCTCCTAAGAGACTCGAGGAGGGTTGAGGAGAAGCGTTTTCAACCAGGTGGTCTGGAGGGCACCTGAGTCAGGGCAATTCACGATCTTTAAAATACCATTGGATAATCCACATTCAAATCAAAAGGAAAATTTTGGGATAAGGGGCTGGAGTATATTTCGAATAATATTTCATATTATTGATTCAATGGGCTGAATGGGCTCTCCTAGACTTGCAGATTATATTATTCTGTGCTCGAACACACAGAAACGATAGCCATCAATCAAGTTCACTCCTTCATTTTGAACCGTTAATTTGGTCTGGAGACGGCATGTTATTCCCCTCAGAGATTGGTTGAGGCAATATTCTGTGAATCTCCACTGCCTCACACCTGAGTTCAAAGATTCGAAAATAAATTGAAATCCGCGCTGGGACAGAGCAGAATACAAAATTCTCTCTGCTTGCCTGGCGAACACCAAGAGACCATCAATCACATTAATTCGTATCCTCAGTGTGCAAACATGGAGGGAAATATTTTCCAGATTTGACATGCACGTGGAGTTGAATGCACCATTCCGTGGGCAGAAGTCGCACAATGAAATTTCCTGTTACAAACATTACGTATCGATAGGAGAGGCCGCTAGTCACACTCCAGAAGTAACCCGACCACAAAAAACAAGAGCAAGGTATGTCAGCCAGTCCTCGAGGCCAGTCTCCCCAAACTCAATCGACCATGAAGACAGAAATGACAGGAAAAGCTCACCGGATCTGGCAGCATCTGTGGAGAGAAGTCAAGTTAACTTTATATTTTCAATTAACCTTGCGCAGAACTGTCTGAAATGGTTCTGCGGTCACATGTATGGTCTGAGCAAGTAAAGTCAAAAAGTTGTGAAGTGGGTCTGGAGTCACACACAGGTATAGAGCATGCCAGTGCTACCCCCAGTGCTTTTTCTCTGGAATCTCACATAGGATAGAGCAAGTTAATATGAATCACCGTGTTGTGGGCATGAAGTCATATGTATATATAGAGCAGGTCAGTGGTCAGCAAGGTGCTTTGGGCTTGGAGAGTCTATGCAGAGTCAACCTACCTCTCCATAATCTGCAATAAACATTGCAAAATCAGATCACAACCTTCAAAAATAGTAAGATAATGCTGGTCTGAAGCAGTAGAACACCATTCCCGAGAGTTCTTGGAATCGGTGGACGAGTCTGTATTCAAAATATCGTCGGTAGACCAAGACGAGTACGCAGCTACCGTCATGCAGTAAGAATTGTCAATCCACTTGTTCTCCCATCGGAAAATTTGCTGAACCAGGAAATCCACTTCTGACTGAAGGCCAGCATTTAGGTCGGATGACATAGACCGAAACAGGAGATCAGGCTATGTCCCTGGAAAGCCATCATGGTTGTTCGAATTCAGTACCAGATCACGTTAAAGGCTTAAAGGAACCAAATGGACTCTCGCCGTCTGTGGGAAGGCCGAATATACATTAAAATGAAACAGAGCAAGATAACAGACAAGGGCACAACCTTCCTTGACGTGCACACTGTTTGTCAGCTCGTGCGAGCACAATATCAGCAGTATGGTGATGCCTACCCCAAAAGCTCCAGACATATCTTTTCTCTTCATCACCGTTGAGACGTCGGATCAGTCTTCCTGGGAGTCCACCAAAGGAATGTGAGGGATCCAGATGGTGTTCCCAGCCCAGCACTCAGACCCTTGGTGGATCAATTAGAGAAGCTGTTCAATGACATTCTTTACCTCTCCGCCTACAAGCCGAAGCTCATAACTGCATCAAAGAAATGACAATCAAACCCGTAATTGAGGAAGCGCATATAATGTGCCTTCACGATTTTCGCCCAGTAACTCTGACTTCAACATTGATAAAGTGGTCTTATAGGCTCGTCATGGTTCACATCATCTTATATCTCCCTGTCTGCCTCTTTCCTACTCAATTTACCAAATGATGTAACAGGTATAGAGTATATGTCATATCCTTTGACCGGCAATCATCTCTGGAACATATGCGCAACAAGAACACCGATACTGGACTCCAGATCATTGACTACAGCTCCCCCATCAATATCACCATGTCAATGACTTATTGCAAAACACTGTGACCAGCAACTCCACACTCTCCAACTGGATCTTTAGCTCTCTGACTGACAGACTGAAATCAGTGAAAATAGATCTCTTCCACGATGACATTCAGTGCTGGGGCCCACCACGGATGCAACCGCAGCCCTCTACTGTATGCTCTGTACACGCACGACAGTGCAATTCTAAACGAACGTCATCTGCAGGTTTGCTAACGACATTACTGTGATAGGAGCGTTATCTGACAACTATGAGACAAAGTTCAGACAGGAGATACAGGGCATGGTGAAGTGGTGATAACAACTTTTCTTTCTCAAAGAGGGAAAAAGTAAAGAACTAATCATTGACTTCCAAAAGAATGAAAGAGAACATGTCCCATCAACGTCAACGGTGCTGAGGTGAATATGGTGGAGACCATAAAGTTCATCAGAGCGACGATAAATGACAACAACTGCTGAGATTCTGACGTGGATGCGACAGCAAAGAAGGTAATACTGTCCCTCCCTCAGGTTTTTCATGTCTATAAGAACCATTACCAACTTGTATAGATGCACGACTGACAGCAGGATGTCTGGCAGCCTATTGGCCTGGTGCAGCAACCGCTCGTTCCAGGAACTTAGGAATTTACAGAAGGTGATGTGCGCATCCCAGACCATCACGGAAGCCAACCATCCAACCATGGACCACGTATATGCAGTTTCCTGTCAAAGAAAGGCTGCCAATGTCATCAAAGATCTATTCAATACAAGTAATGATCTCCTACAACCTCTTTCATTAGAGAGATGATGTAGAAGTCTGAATACACACACACGCGCACACACACGCACACACACACACACACAAACACATCCCAGCAACTTCAAACAAAACACACTGCTTCCCACGCGTTATCAGACTGGTGAATGGAATCAATAACTTAAAATTATGCGAACATTGATATTGCCTAGCGCACACCCTATGGCCTGTAAATACCTCTGTTATACTCCCGCCCTCGAAACTGTATGCCCTTACTGACTATATAATGCGAGAAAATAAAGCTTATCATTATACGTAGGTAAATGCAACAATGAATCAAATCGAAGCAAATCAAAAACTCATGTTTATTTCAGTGCTTTGTGTCTGGAGACGCATGAGAAGACAGAACAGGTTAGTGTTAAACAGAGTGCTGTGAAACTGAGGTAACATGAAGAAACGGAGCAGATCAGTGATTACCAGATTGTGGTTGGCCTTCAATACAATGCAGAGACGCAGAAGGACATTGGGAAACACAGTGCTTTGGGTTTTGGGGTTACATGTCGCGATAGTGGAGGTCACTGATAAGCAGTGTGCAGTTGGCCAGTAATAACATGCGGAGATAGAGCAAGTTACTACCACCTATGGCGCTGTGTGCATGGAGTTATTCATAGAGAAAGAAAAATATATTGCTAACGACATTATTTGGGTCTGGAGCCACAAACAGAGACAGAACGGGTCATTGATAACACAACACCAATGGTCAGGAATTACATTGTTGTGGTTCTGCTCGCCGAGCTGGAAATTTTTGCTGCAAACGTTTCGTTCCCTGGCTAGGGAACATCATCAGTGCTGTTGGAGCCTCGTGTGAAGCGCGGCTTTGATGTTTCTTCCGGTATTTATATTGGTTTGTTCTTGCCTCTTCCGGGTGTCAGTTTCAGCTGCAGTGATTTGTATGTGGGGTCCAGGTCGATGTGTCTGTTGATGGATGTTCTTGCCGCTTCCAGGTGTCAGTTTCAGCTGTAGTGGTTTGTATATGGGGTCCAGGTCAATGTGTCTGTTGATGGAGTTTGGGGATGAATGCCATGCTTCTAGGAATTCTCTGGCTGTTCTCTGTCTGGCTTGTCCTATGATAGTGGTGTTTTCCCAGTCAAATACATGTTGCTGGTTGTCTGAGTGTATGGCTACTAGAGATAGCTGGTCGTGTCGTTTTGTGGCTAGCTGATGTTCATGGATGCGGATTGTTAGCTGTCTTCCTGTTTGTCCTATATAGTGTTTTGTGCAGTCCTTGCATGGTATTTTGTAAACTACGTTAGTTTGGCTCATGCTGGGTATTGGTTCCTTTGTTCTAGTGAGTTGTTGTCTGAGCGTGGATGTTGGCTTGTGTGCTGTTATGAGTCCTAAGAGTCGCAGTAGTCTGGCTGTCAGTTCTGAGACGCTCCTGACGTATGGTAGAGTGGCTAGTCCTTTTGGTTGTGGCATGTCCTCGTTCCTCGGTCTATCTCTTAGGCATCTGGTGATAAAGTTGCGTGGGTAGCCGTTTTAGGCGAATACCTTGTATAGATGTTCCTCTTCCTCTTTTCGCAGTTCTGGTGTACTGCAGTGTGTTGTGGCCCTTTTGAATCGTGTCCTGATGCAGCTTCGTTTGTGTGTGTTGGGGTGGTTACTTTCATAGTTTAAGACTTGGTCTGTGTGTGTTGGTTTCCTGTGTACCCTTGTGGTGAATTCTCCGTTGGGTGTTCTCTCTACTAACACGTCTAGGAATGGGAGTTGGCTATCCTTTTCCTGTTTCGTGTGAATCGGATTCCTGTGAGTGTGGCGTTGATGATTCGGTGTGGTTTTTCTATATCTGTGTTTTTGATGATTACAAAGGTGTCATCAACATATCTGATCCAGAGTTTGGGTTGGATTTGTGGTATGGCTGTATGTTCTAACCTTTGCATAACCCAAACTCGGGATCAGATATGTTTATGACACCTTTGTAATCATCAAAAACACAGACATAGAAAAAAACACACCGAATCATCAACGCCACACTCACAGGAATCCGATTCACACGAGAAGAGCAAAAGAATAGCCAACTCCCATTCCTAGACGTATTAGTAGAGAGAACACCCAACGGAGAATTCACCACAAGGGTACACAGGAAACCAACACACACAGACCAAGTCTTAAACTATGAAAGTAACCACCCCAACACACACAAACGAAGCTGCATCAGGACACGATTCAAAAGGGCCACAACACACTGCAGTGCACCAGAACTGCGAAAAGAGGAAGAGGAACATCTATACAAGGTATTCGCCAAAAACGGATACCCACGCAACTTTATCACCAGATGCCTAAGGGATAGACCGAGGAACGAGGACATGCCACAACCAAAAGGACTAGCCACTCTACCATACGTCAGGAGCGTCTCAGAACTGACAGCCAGACTAATGCGACCCTTAGGACTCATAACAGCACACAAGCCAACATCCACGCTCAGACAACAACTCACTAGAACAAAGGACCCAATACCCAGCATGAGCCAAACTAACGTGGTTTACAAAATACCATGCAAGGACTGCACAAAACACTATATAGGACAAACAGGAAGACAGCTAACAATCCACATCCATGAACATCAGCTAGCCACAAAACGACACGACCAGCTATCTCTAGTAGCCATACACTCAGACAACCAGCAACATGAATTTGACTGGGAAAACACCACTATCATAGGACAAGCCAGACAGAGAACAGCCAGAGAATTCCTAGAAGCATGACATTCATCCCCAAACTCCATCAACAGACACATTGACCTGGACACCATATACAAACCACTACAGCTGAAACTGACACCCGGAAGCGGCAAGAACATCCATCAACAGACACATCGACCTGGACCCCACATACAAATCACTGCAGCTGAAACTGACACCCGGAAGCGGCAAGAATAAACCAATATAAATACCGGAAGAAACATCAAAGCAGCGCTTCACACGAGGCTCCAACAGCACTGATGATGTTCCCTAGCCAGGGAACGAAACGTTTGCAGCAAAAACTTCCAGCTCGGCGAGCAGAACCACAACAACGGATACCCGAGCTACAAATCTTCAATCAGATTTTAACAGGAATTACATTTTGATATAAAGCAGCCAGTGATAGCCAGAAAGCAGTTGGTCAGTTGTCACATGCGGAGAAAGGACACGTCAGAGGTAAACACAAATCTGAGAGTCTGGAATCACGTACATGGATGCAACAGATCAGTGAAAGCGACAAGTGCTGTTTGGCAGGATTCAACTGCAATTCGATTAAGAGACGCAGCAGGTCAGTGATATCCACAATGTTTTGGATCCAGAGTCACACGCAGAATCAGAGCAGATAAGTGGATACAAAGGTGCTGTGAGTCAGTGCTTTGGGGCTGGAGGCAACATGAGATCTCACCCTTTTAACGATTAACAACTGTATTGCAGACGCCATCCTACCAAGGCCCTGTACAACCGCAGGAGATATCCCTCCTATGGACTTGAATCCTCTCACTGTGAAGGCCAAAATACCATTTCGACGAACATCTCTGTCGGAGTATCTAAGAGTGGTGTGCTATTCCCAACCATTTCTAGCTGCTTCATCAATGACTTTCGATCCGTCATCAGGTCAGAAATGGGATGTTCAGCAATGATGGCACAATGGAGAGCACCACTTGGGACTCCTTCGATACTGAAGCAGTCTGCGTCCAAAAGTGCCAAACTTGAACAATATCCAGGTTTGGTCTGAAAACTGGATAGTAATATTCACATCACAAAAATGCCAGGCAATAGTTATCTCAAACGATAGACACATTAACAGTACTCAATGATGTTCAATGGCATTTCCATCATTGAATCCCCCCTGTTGATATTATGTGGGTAGTTACTAAGGGAGATTCTAATCACCACGTTATATTCAATATTATAACAACCATTGAGTGAAGACAATTGGTTTCATCATCGACAAAAAAAAAACAAACTGGTCCAGATACATTTATGCAGTGACCATAAGAGCAGGTCAGAGATTGGGGATCCTGCAGAGTGTACCTCGCCTCCTTTCCCCCACACTTTCCCACTTTCTCCAGCCTGTTCACTATTGACAAGGCTCTGGTCTGGGTTGTGATGAAATTCTCCCTACTTGCCTGTATCAGAGCAGCAGTCACGAAGATCAACTCGTTTGAGTAAAAGGCAGTCTCTTGCTCGACGTCCCACTAAACAACTCCATCAAAACTCTTTCCCTCCATCACCGACATGCAGTGACAGAAGTGTGTGTCGGCTGCAAAACATACTACAGAGCCTCCCCAAAATTACTCAGAAAGCACTTTCTAGTTTTGTCCTCAGTTTCACTCCAATGTGTGAAGAGATTGTTCATACCAACACACTATCACAAACCCTCCGATCCAAAGTCTCCAATTAAATTGACTCTGGTTTTCTATAGGGATTCCACAATCAGACAAACGCTGACTGTTGTTCAGGGGACAGCCAGTATCCCTTCCTATCTTGCTTTCGACGCATTTGTGTGCACTTAGGCCTAGGTGAATTAACAGGGAGAAATAACTGGCTGAGAATTCGTCAGAGATCCATAGAGTGTTACAGCATGGAGACAGGTAATTTTACCCTAACTGGTCCATGCCAACCAAAATGTCCATGCACGTGAACTCAATTTCCTTGCACTTGACCAATACCCTTCTGAGCCTTTCTTGTCTTGTAAATGTTGTTAATGTACCCGCCTCAACCTCTTCAGACGTTACATGAACAGCAGTCACAATTTCTGTGATTGACACAGATTGGCAGTATTGTCTTTTCTTTGCAGATAATGTAGCGTTGGTGCAATCTCCATGCTTCACTTCAGATGCTGAACGATTTAAATTGATGATAATTAGTGACTCTGCATTTGCGAGTCTATATATGATCCGCACAGAAAGAAAGTGAGTCTCACATTCAGGGACAGCTCGTTCTTTACAACGTGCTGACGTGTTACAGTCTGGATGGCGACTCGTGATCGGACACTTCAGGTTAAGAAGAAAATAATTAACAACAAAACAACAGCTAGAATTTAGAAATATTTAATCCCCTGAACGCCAGTGAAACCAGGGAGATGGAACAAGGGAAGGAGAGAAATGGAGAAATAGCATGAGCAAAAGAGGAGACAATAAGCCTGTTCAAAACAAAAGCAGACGTAAACATTTTAATAGGATAATGGCTGATCAGAAATTCCTCATGGCTGCTTTCTGTCCCTTCCCAGGTATCTCTCGATGGCCCGATTGTTGAAGAACCTATCTCTCTCAGTCTTAAACATACACAAGGATTCGAACTGAACACTCCCACCACCCCATAAAGAGTGCAAATGTTTCTCAACAATCAGAGAGGCAACGGCAGGAAATTTATTTCAGTCTTAATATTGCCTTTGTTCTAAGACGATGTCTTCTGCTTATAAACTCTCCATGGAAATGGAAAAATCCTTTAAGCTTTAACTCTGAAATGTACCTTTAGACTTTTTTCTGTTTCAATAATATGACCTCTCATTCTTCGAATCGACACTGATTATATTGCCAACATTTTTAACTTTTGTTGTAAAGAGGTGAGAAGAATACGCTGGAAGGCAGGGTAGGGGAAGCATACAGAGCGGAGCCGTGATTCAGCTTGGAAATTTGCTGGAGATCTGGAGAGGGAGAAAAAGATAAAAGTGAGAGAGGAAGAGGAGACCGCGTGAAAAGTGTAGGAAGACAAAATGGGCGGGAAGAGTACGAAGGAAAAGAATTTTATTCAGTCCCAGGATGTCTCACAATATTGATAAGGCAATTGAGTTGATGTGAATGCAGCAAAGCCTGTAAATGAAACATCGGTGAAATAATGACTGAATGTCTGTTTTTGGTGAGATTGGTAACTGGGGCCACTGTTTGTTCCTGAATACCAATGGGAGCTCTTTAACCATTGTTCAATTCAAGCTTCCGAGAATGTTAAAATGTGGAGGTTTCAATAACTAGGAGAACAAACATGGATAGCATTGACAAGAGATCTCAATCATTATTGTGGAAACTTATGGCGTGTTGTATACTTTGCTGGTGGAGGGAAGAAGTGAGTAAGCATGTGAGTTACTTGTTATAGGGTAGTCAGTCTCTCACCTGCCCTTGTAATCACCGTATTGATTAATTAATTTCTGGTTAGTAGTTACCCCGGAACTTTGATTGTATCGAAACCAGCAAGAGCAATGCCATTGGAAGTTAATGCTTCCAATGTGTGCGTAAGGCAGTAAATGTGTGTGTGATACACAGCGAGAAAGACTATGTGTGTGAGAGAATGTTTGTCTGACAGAGAGATTGTATGCGTGAGAGAAAGTGTGTATGACTTAGCCTGTACGTGCAAGTGAGACAAATCGAATCTGTATCCGAGAGGCAATCCATGTATGAGTAAGCGGATGTATGTTTGAGCTAGTGTTCGTAAAATGTTGTAGGTGTCAGGGTGTACGTATGTGGGGAGCGATATCATGTATATGAGTGTGAGAGAGAATGTTTATGTGAGAAAGGCAATCTCTGTGCGTGTAAGAGATTGTGTACCTGCATTTCTGAAGGAGTGAGTGGAAGTGGAAGAGTTTGCTTGTCTGTGTGTATATGTAAGAGACTGAAAAAGAAAGAATGTATTTCGGTTCAAGAAGGAGAAATGATTCGTTTGAGAGAGAAAATATGTGTGCACGTGTGACTTTCTGCATGAGACTGTACGTCTGTGAATATGTATATGAGGGAATGATAGATAAAGAATATGAAAATGCGTGAGGGAGATTTTGAATCTGTGTGTAACTGCGAAGGATAAAAGAAGTGTGTCTGAGACCAAGTGAGAGAGATTGTGTGTCTAATAGTGAGAGGTTGTGTTTGTGTTAGTTTGAGTTTATCATCGTGCCTGTGTGTAAGTCAGACTGTGCGAGTCAGTGTGCGTGTGTGTGGGTGAGAGAAGAGGGGAGGGAGAAACCGAGAGAGAGTGCGAGCGAGAGAGAGAGAGAGAGAGACAAACAGACAGACAGACAGAGAGAATATATATTTGCATAACCGTGCTGAATGAATTGAAATGTGGCTTCAGAGCCAATTTACCGTTTGTCTCCAATCCTTGGTAGTCTCAGTGATTAATCTACCATTTTAATGTGCCCAACATATGTGTGTGTGTGTGTGTGTGTGTGTGTCTGTGTGTGTGTTTGTCCATGCGTGTGCACGCATGTGCGTGTGAATGGGTAGCAGGGCATGTGGATGTCTGTGTGGATGGATGTGTGTGTGGCTGTGTGTAGGTGCGTGTGGAGGTGTATGGTTGTGGCTGTGTGTGTCTGTGGGCATGCGTTTGTGTCTGTGTGGGGGATTCTTTATGCGTATGTGAGGCTGTAGATGTGTGTTTTGGTATATGTAGGTGTGCAGGTGTGAGTGTGTGTGTGGGTGTGTGTGGGTATGTGTCGGTGTAGGTATGTGTGTTGATGTTAATAGGTTTGTGTAAAAATGTGTTAATGGAGATTTGTGTCTTTGTGTTTATGACTGTGTGAGAGAGAGTGTTTATGTGCATGCACAAAGTGTATGTGTGGACTGGGGAATTGATGTATTGATGGGAGTGTCTGTGTGTAAGTGGTTGCATGCGTGAGTGAGGGGATTTTCATGTGTGAAAGGGTGTGTGCATATGTAAGTGTGTGGGTGTGGATGGGTGGTGTGTGCAGTTGTGAGTGGGTATCAATATGCGTAGGTCTGCATGTGTGTGTACCTATGTGTTTTGGGGGTATGGGTGTACGTTTATACGTGGATCTGAGCGTGTGGGTGCGAGTGTGTGTGGCACTGTGTGTGTTTTTATGTGTGTGCATTTGTGGGTATGGTTGGCTGTGTGCGTGTGTGGCGTTGTATGTTATTGTGGGTGTGAGTGCGTGTTTGTGTGTGGGTATATGTGGATGGATGCGTTTGTATGTATGTGTGTGTGCATGTGTGTGCGGATGCATATGTGTGTATGTGAGAAAGATTCTCTGTGTTGGTGCATGTATTTGCCTGTGAAACTATGCGCGTGTATGGGTGTGGATGTGTGGGTGGAGGTGCTTGTGTGTATATTTGTGTGTGTATCATTTGATGTGTATGTGTGCATGTGTTCATGTGTGTGCGCTTGAATGGATGGATATGAACGTGTGTGTGTGTGCGCGCGCGCGTGTGTGTGTGTGTGTGTGCACGCACTCACACATGCATGCCTTGTCTTGTTTGTGTTTCCGTTTTTTTTGCATATCTGAACATCCATGTGTGATGATTAACCCCTGCAGACACTCATGAGTCCATATAAACATCAGCAGTGTGCCACACTGCTCATTGCAGCTTGGAGAGCAAGTCTGATGATGTGGACATCTCTGATGTTGATTCTTGTTGCCTTCGCACTGGCACAGCCCAACACTGCTGACAGGGATTTGCGAACAAGTTTTGTTTTGACAGGTCAGTTGAAATCGCAGAAACTACTCTGGTTGTGGGGACAGGGACGATGCAGACGAGTCCAGTCTGCCCATTAAGCCTGCTCTGCCAGGTATTTGGGCAGGACTGCTTTGGGTTTTTTAATGCAGCGGCTTATATCAGAAATGTAAAGGTGTAAAAATCCATCACTATCAAACCCTTCCGAGCTCTCCTTTCGTGGATCACTGTAAACTCAGATGTTTTTTATCGGGATGTAAAGACAGGGAGGCTACACGCGGTATGGTGGCAAGGGGAGTAAAACTTTTGCCTCAGAGAATCAGGGACACGGGCTCTGGAGGCAGATTCAATCAAAACCTTCAGGAAGTATTTAATTTGAAAGAAATGAGGAAGAGCAGCAAAATAGCGCTGGGCGGACTGCCTACTTGCACGGCTTGCAAGGATTAAAAGTGCAGAACAGACCCCTTCTGTGATACACATGAGTTAGTGACATGACGCTGCCTTTAAATCTTCTCTGTTCAAAGTTCTTTCATTCCACTGGAAGACAACTGTAAACCTTAACTTTATGAGGTCTGAGGATATAGAGGCTGAATTAAGTTTTTCAGCCCAATGTATCAGCTCTGTCATTTAAGTGCTGGATCTGATCATGCTCTGCACTATTCAAGGGCCATTTACCCATGACCTTTGAATTCCTTCATGATTATAAGTCTCCCTCAGAGTCTTGAATTACTGAGTGACCAAACCTCCACGGCTCTCCGTACTAGTTCCATGCGTTAGCTCCCGTTAGAAAGACAAAATTCCTCCTCACCTTTTCAATTGGTTTTTAATCATTGTCCTATAATTGTGAGAAGATGCCGTCTGGTCCTGGACTGTCCCACGAGGGAAAAATAAATCTCCACGTTTCTCCTGCAAAGTCCCCCTTTGAATTTTGTGTTTCAATAAGGTCTCCATTGTTTTGAAACGCTATCCCAACAAAGAGCTATCTTTATCTCCTTGCATTGTCATATACATACTAACACCTGAAGACCTGTTGAGTAAAGTGCACACATGTTTGCCATTGCCTTCAGAGCTCCGGACCTTCCCAGCTGCTCTGCCTGAGATCCATATCAAGATGTCTGTGCTCCTCCAATTTTGACTTGATGTGCCCTGCAGCATTTCAACCAGTTTGCAATTAACCATCAGCTATGCAGACCTCAAATTATAGAATCCCCCTGTGTCCCCCACGTTTTGTCACTATATCTCTCTGTCTTGCTCTCTCGACCTGCTTCTCTCCTTTCTTCATCATCGCTATTCCTCTTTCTCTCTCTTGCTCTGTGTATGCACGTCTCTACTCTTTCTCTATTTCGTCTATCCCTTCCCCCAGTTCCATCTGTATCTCTATCACGACATTTGGTTTTCACGTCTTACTCTTTCGTTCTCTGTTGCTCTCTGTCTCCCCCTCTCTCTCTGTCTCTATCTGCTAAACTCTTTATATTTTTCACTCACTCTCTCACTATTATGTGGCTGTCACCATCTCTCTCTGTCGTTCCTCCTTTAAAACATTGCTGCAAACAAAATAATTTTGAGACAAATCATGGTCATCTGTCCCATGAGCTGCTTACGTCCCTCATGAACGTATTGGTCACATGCTGCTGTGATGCATCACTGGACATTTTTTGACATAATTTCCTCAATTAGGAACTGCACGGAACACCCGACATTATGCTCCGAACAGTCTTACTTCACTCAGTGTAATGTGAAAATTTCTGTTTTCCAAATTGAAATGATCCCAGCTTCTGCTCATCCTGAAAATATCAGGTCCCACACTGAAACCTGGTTTGATAGGCCGTAAGGGTGACATTGTTTTCTTTGTACTAACATCGTAGCCTGTCAAAGAACAGATTCATCAGTGGCTGCCAGTGTGGGTTCAAGAGAAATACAGCAACATAATATTTTAACGCAGAGAAAGCAACCAAGTATCTTACACAGCAGAAACATTGTCACGTAAATGTATTTCCAGCGATTAGAAAGTTTCATCCATTTAACTGCAGCAATAATCGAAAAGATTATCACCTCTCAGCAAACAGTTGCCATTGTCTCCAGACTAAAGTTTTGGCTTGAACTGTGAACTTCGTTTCCGTTTCGCATAATGGTGCATCTCCAGTTAATGTATCGCTCCTGAGAACCTTAAAATAAGCTTGGAATGCTGCTGACTTATTCCTTAACTGTGTTTTTTTTAAATAATGTATTCAGAAAGCATTGGATACACATTAAGATGTTTAATAATATTACAGAAAGGGATATTTGAGATAGTACCTCAAAACGGATCAAAGATATGGCTAACTAATAAAAACCAGAGAGTCGGGACAAGGGGATAATTTCAGGGTGGCACACTGTAATTCGGGGGCTGCCACAGGGATCAGTGCTTGGGTTGCGATTACCTCAAGTCTACATTAATTCCTTGAACGAGGGAGGCGAATACACCAAAACCAAGTTTGCGTTGGAATTGTGATACTCTGGAAGACAAATCGTTTGGATCATGTAAAGAGACTACAGAAGGACATAGAGAAGCTATGTGAATGTGGAAAACCGGAGGTTGCGACATAATGTGGGGAAATTTGAGGTTGTGCATTTTGACAGGAAAAATAGAGTAGCTGAAAGTTGTAAAATAGAGAAAGAATTCAGAACATTCTGGAACCAGGTGATTAGAGGAGCTCCATACATGAATTTCGAAAATATTGCATCAAAGTGCGGTGTTTACGAGGGACATCAACTAGAATGCGATTTTCATTTCAAAGGGAATGTCGTGTACTATTTGTGTAGTTTTGCAGAAATCGTGCAATGCACTGGTCAAACTACGGCTCTACATGGCTAAAATATTTAACTCTATTTAACCCCGCAAATACAGATTGGCATTGGAATTAGGACACAAAGGATCGACTACTTGGCCCGAGCATGGAGGAATCTTCGTCAAAGCCGTGGTTAAGAAGATTGAGCAAGCTCTATTTGGACTTAGATGAATGAAATGAGATCTCATTGTAGTATATAATATTCTGACAATTGAGCACAATTCCACTTTCCATTTCTCTCAGTCGTAAAGATTTTGAACATTGTACAGAATTCTGATCTGCACAGCACACACTTCGACCACTTTGGGAACACAGCACGAAGTTCTGTTCACCATATCCTTCACTTGCATCAAACATTAAGCACGATGCACATTTCTGTTCTCCGTATCGCTCGGCTAGATCACATTTGGATCTCTATGTGCAGTCCTGGATCTCAATGATCCTCTGTCAGAGGTTACTGCAGAATTCCCTTCCCTACATGTTTTTGTTGGTGCACACGTGGAGCACGCTGGATAATTCCGCTTTCAATATTTCTCTATTATTCTACACTGCACTGTTCTCTTCGATGTATCCTTGCTTCAGCTTATTTTGAGCACTGACTGTTTATAATAATGAATCATAATAATAATGTTTTCTATTTTCCAGGTATCGACAACGGATGTAGACTTTCAGGGGCAAGGTGTAAATATCACCCCTGTAGCGGAAATGAGACTTCACTGAAAGGGTTATGCATCCCCGGCACGTTCTGCTGTTTGAAAAACTGAGAATGAGATCACAAAGGGTGTCACAGAGCGAGGCATGACTGAGATCCGACTGATGCTCGCTGCCAAATCTCAGATTCGGGTTCTGCTCAATTACATCGAATCGTAGCATTCTGACCCACTGCTTCCGAAATGTTAGAATAAAGCTCAATGCATTGATCACTGCATCTTGTCTGACTCGTATTTCTCACTAGAATCAGAGTGTTTCCACGTTTACGGGGAGCGTTTTGGGTGGGACTGGTTCGTGGTGGTGTGGAGGGGCAATCAGGAAGTAGAAATGCACGCGTTGATATCTTGCTTCTCGTTTTCCGTTACATTGACTGTGTTATTGCTCAGTGCCAAACTTCCAGATTCAAGCAACAGCATTGCTTCGTGGAACCAGCCCCAACACGAAGGACACGCCCATCACGATGTCGAGAGTTGTCCTGTCCCATCAGATGGGCGGTGTGTAAGCAACCCGTCGCACCGTTGAACACTTTGTACTAAGTAAGAGGGCACTGTCAGATTGCCAGGGAGAAAGGACTGTCACATGTCGGTGTTAACGAAGTGGACTCAGTCAGAGGGTCAGCGCTGACCTGTCAGAGAATTAGTGTTGAGGAAGCAAGCACTATTGCATGGTCAGCACTGAGATTGTGGGCATTGTTCGAAGGTCATTGTTGAGCAAGTGGAGTGCAGCATTGCTAGGGTGTCAGTGCTGAGGGAGTTCCATAGTCGGAAAGGTAGTGTAACAGCAGTGCCACACTGGAAAAAGATCAATTCCGAGAGAGTAACACACTTTCAGATGGTCAGTGCTGAGGGATCTCTCCACTGTGGACGGTCAGTGCTGAGGGAGCTTTGCAATTTCGGAAGTTCAGTGCTGAAGCAGTGCAGTCTTGTCAGATGATTAACGATGAGGAAGGTGCACCGTTGGAATGTTATTGCTGAAGGAGTGGGCCCTGTCACAGTGTCAGGGCGGAATGAGTGGCACACTGTCAGAAGGTAAGTGCTGACGGAGTGGTGGACTTTCGGAGGTTCAGTGATGAAATATTGAGCAATGTCGGGGAAGGATGGAGGAGAAAGTGAGGTATGCAGATGTTGGAGATCAGAATTGAAAATATGTTGCTCGAAAAGCCTGCTGGACACACTTTCCTCATTCCTGATGAAGGGCTTATGCCCAAAACGTTGAATTTCCTGTTCGAAGGATGGAGATCAGTGTTAAAGGAGTACAACACTGTTGAAGGGGCTGTGCTCCGAGGGGCCTAAATATGTGGAATTGTTTACCATAAGGTGGAGTCGCGGCTGGGCCAGTCAGCATGTTCAATGCTGAGATGGAGAGACAGATTTTTAATCAGAAAGTGCACCGTGGGTTAACGGGTAAAAGCAGAAGAGCAGGCAAGGATGATCAGATGAACCACGACACATTGAATGGGTGAACACTTTTGATCGGACGAATGGCCTATTTCTGCTTCGGTGTTCACAACCATTTTGAGATCGTTCTCCACGAGGAACACATGCATTTCCCAAATCTTTGTATCGGCATCTTTCTGGGGCCCAGTGTAGGAATGGGTATCATGATCAGAAGTTTGATCCACTGAAATTCAGTTGCAGATATTGAAGTGCCAAGGCAGTAAGATGGAGCATACCCAGATTGTATCAAATGTTAATCAAAGAAGGAAGTCTCTCAAATTCGTGGAACATACTCAAACCAATGATACTGTTCCTTTTCTAACTTCATACGGCATCAACCAAAGTCCAGACAGGATACACAGTCAGCCCTTTGTCAAAGTGGGACAGCGGTGAGTTATCACTATGCAGGTATCGTGAGGAGAGTCATTGCATGTTCGCACCACATCTCACTTGGTATTGCACTATTCTGAAACACGATCACAGAGTTAGTATTTCGAGTTCCTTAATCCGAGAAAGGAGGGATCCTTATCTTGTTGCAAACGTATTCAGTTCGGAACAACTCAGTTCCAGCGTATTCGGATGACCTTGTGCAGAAATGCTGATTGCAGCACCCCAATGCTGAATAGCACTGTGGAAGAAGGGACTTCAGGCAAGACCTGTTCGTCTTCAAGCAAACAACGTTAAGTCGGGTATTCCATTCAAGTTTCCGAGTCAAGAAGGTTTACAAGCGGGATTGATAAACTATTGGAGAAACTACCAGCGATGGAAAATCTGATTTCAAAGTTCAAAATCAGTGTGATTAGCGTCTGCAATGAATTCGGATGGATGGTGATCCAAGGCAGACAGAAACAAAGTGAGAGAAACCGAGCAGAAGACCGAGTCAGAGAGATAGAGTGGCAGATAGAGTAAGATATACAGAGTTTCAGACAGAGATAGGTAGGCAAAGGTTGAGCTCAAGACAGGCTATGTGAGAAGAGAGAAAGAGAGATGGAGACAAAATGTGGGACAGACGAAGAGAAAGAGGGAATGAAACAAAAAGACGTAGGGGCCATCTCCTCCAAGACTTCCATTTCCCCGGTCCCTAACACCTCATCCTCACCATGGACTGATGTCCCAAGGAACCTCTAACCGCCTTGACTCGGGCCTCCAAGCCTTCCTTTTCTTCCTCTCCAGACCCCACCGCCAGAACACTTTCACGAACACACTCATTCGTTTGGCTGAACTGGTCCTCACTCTCAACAATTTCTCCTTCGATTCCTCCCATTTCCTCCAGACTAAAGGGGTAACCCGGTGCACCAGCATGGGCCCCAGATACGTCTGTCTGTTCGTCAGCTGCGTGGAACAGCCCATCTTCCGGAGTTACACTGGCAACACTCCCCAACTTTCTCCTCTGCGACATTGATGACTGATGACCCCACCCCCCCCCAACCAGGGATATATTTCCCTCCCTACCGCTATCTGCATTCCACAAAGACCATTCCCACCGCGACGAAATTGCCAGGTCCATGCTCCCTAATAAGCTATACTCCACTCCTGGCACATTCCCCTGCCACCGCAGGAATTGCAAACCCTTCTACTACACCACCCTCCGTAGCTCCGTTCAAGGACACAGAAGAGCCTTCCACATCCATCAACGTTTAATCTGCAGTTCCACACGTCATTGAGTGTATCCCGTGCTCCCGATGCAGTCTTCCCTACATTGGAAAATCGGGGCGCCTTCTCGCAGAGTGCTTTAGAGAACATCTCTGGGACATCCGCACCAATGAACCCCACCACCCTGTGGCCGAACATTTCAACGCCCCGTCGCACTCTGCCGAGGATATGCGGGTCCTGGGCCTCCTCCATCGCCACTCTCTCACCACCCGATGCCTGGAAGAAAAACACCATATCATCTGCCTTAGGACCATTCAAACCGAGGGCATCAATGTGGACTTCACTTGTTTCCTCATTTTCCCTGCCCCCACCTTACCCAAGTTCCCAACGTCCAGCTCAGCAAAGCCTTCGTGAACTGTCCCACATTTCAGTCTTCCTTCACACACATCCGCCCCACCTTCGTGTCTGATCTATCAACTTTACCCCCAACCCCATCCAACTATTCCACTATCAGCTACCTTCTCCACAGCTCCAACTCCTTCCCATTTATCTCTGCTCCCCCGAGGCTCACAGTCTCATTCCTGAGGGCTCCGAGCCGAAACGTCGCGTTATCTGTTCCCCGGAGACTGCCTGAACTTCTGTGCTTTTTCAGCAATGCACACTGAATTCTGATGTTCATCATCTGCCGACCTCACTCGATCCAACAGAAAAATAGTGACAGACAGAGAGAAAGGCAGGGTGAATGACCAATTAAAGTGGGAGACAGAAGGTCACAAAAATATATAAGGTCAGAGAAAGACAAGTGAGGGACGAGAGAATATGAGATACATAAAGTGATAGAATGGGCAAATGATGCAAGACAGAATGAGAGAGACTGGGTGAGAGACTTCGGATTCTTTGCTCATATGATCAGTCCGTTTATTACTGTTCCCTTCCTGGTACCAGGATGGAGGGCTCAACATCTCACTTGACCATTGCAGTGGAGCTTTTGGGGATCATACCCTGGGACCGAGGACCTGATCCATTTTGCCCTTTGTCCTGTCCAGAGTCGGGGGACCTGACCAGAACAAGAAGCAAATATTCTTCTTCGTCCTTGAACTCCTGAAAATATTTCAGTTCATTGCAATTTCTTTAATATTGCAATTCTCATGAAACATCGCAACTGGCAGTTGGATTAGGCCACTCGACTCATCGAAACTGAACTATCGCTTAGCCTGAAACTGGCCAGATTAAAAAAGGGACTGAGAGAGGAGAAAACAAACACACACAGACACACAGGCACACACAACACACACACACGCTCACACACAGTGAGTGAGGATATACAGTTACGGTAACTATGCTTGTCAATGTCCGGAAACTTGCTACAATTGAACAATCTGTCGTCATAAATTTAAATCGAGCTTTCGACGAAGGGAAGCGACTTGGTCTGAGGTGGAGTACCTGGAGGTAAGACCGGGTAAAAATTGGAAGCAAAATAGTTCAGCTTTTACAATTCACAATGAGAGAGAGAAGCACTACTGATAACGTCGTTGATATCTCACAGACAGTTTTGTGGGTGGGGACCGTAGTGAAACCGCAATAAGGAATGTCCCATGTACTTCACAGAGGAAGGCTGCACTTGGAACTATGCCTGAACAAATGGCTTCCAGACCATGCCGATCTGAAGAAGGTAAAAGGACCTAAAGAACAGCTGTTCAGGGTGAGGCGAAGGTGGGACAGGCAGAGGGGTGCCGTGGTGGATGGGGCATTTTGTTCAATAAAGTGTGGTACGGCTTCAGACCACCCTCATGTGGTGGTGATGATTAGGCATTGCGTGTCCCATTGTGAAGAGAAGCTGGGAGGAGCCCAAGAACTCGAAGTTGTGAAACTGGAGGAAAGCGACAGAGGACTGGCGGATGCACGTCCGAATGAAACGAAAAAGAAGAGAAAAACATTATATCGATTTTGGAACAGACGTGCTCTGCGGAGCAATAGTGGACAGAAAACGCAGATGTGCAGAAAAGTTTTGAATTTTAGGAAGGAGGCAGAAGCGGACTTTAACGGGGTTGCACAATAAGAGCATGAAGCAGCGGACAGGAGATCACAGAATGAAATATGTTTAGTGACCGTTGTAGACACTGTGGTCTGGGAATTCCATGGTGGAGTCACTGTCCAGTTGGAGAAGGCAGGCGCTATCCAAAAGCTAACGTCGACCTTCTGTAATGTTTGTTCAGTAGGCTAGACAGCAACCACACCACGCCTAGTAGAAAATAGTAGGGTTGGATCTGAGAGCACGAAGTGCAGTCAGTTCAGAGGGCAAGAGTCTAGAATGGAGAACGGGGAAAAGGCAACCTGAGGCGACGAAAGTGAAGTTAAAAGATTGCAATGAAGAGGTCGACTTCTGATGAAATGTCAGAGGGAGCAGTCCAAGTGCTGGAAGAGTGTTGGAAGTGGGTCAAATGCATTGTGGAAAAGGGAGAGGATTCTTGCCTGAAAGAATTGACACGTAGGTATCTCGGAATATTTGTATTCAGTGAGCTCAAACATGTGTGATTATGCCATTCTTTAACAAAGTTCTGTTTTCCTTGACTTTTCTCAGAGAGGTAGTAAATACACAGGCTCTCGAGTGTCTAGGTTTAAAGTTTTTTAGGGCCAATTTGTTTATAGCTAACCGAAACTGCCTCAGACAAAAGGCATTCAAGTTGATGAAGTGTACTTGCCCAATGAAAGAGGAGTGGCCAGTTCTCCCAACTGAATTGGTCTCCCGTCGATGCTTTTTTTTTCAAGCAGACTGTTATGAAGCTGCTGAACTCAAAGAAGCAGATCCATGCTCTTCCTCTCTCTGTCGGACATCACTCCTGAAAAAGACACCTGTCTTTGATTCTTGTTTCTCTTTTTTTTTGTAAAGGCGTGTTCAAAGGGATTGTTGCAGGTATTTGGACCAGCTTCATTAAGTTGGGATAATCTGTTGTGTTTTCAGATCCGATCAGGCATTCTGCATTCTGTTCATCTTTGTTTATCTGCCATTTGATAATTTTGCAAATACATTCACTTTACTTCAATATGAAGCGGTTGGTCCATCTGCATTACTCCTAGAATACCCACGCGACATCTGATTTTAAAAAAAACCGGAAAAATTGATGTTCCAGTTGTAAAATATGTTGAGACTTCTGGCCTAGTCCATAACACATGGATAAGTATAACGGTGAATGTATTCAGATTGTATGACACCTTTTGCTGATGGAAATTGCAATCGTACAAATAATGGCGGCGTGCCGTCCAGGAAGATGCAGAAGTGATGCAAACACAGCAGCACTCGAAGAATGGCTGAGAAACAACTGATGGACGAATATGTCTCGTAAACAAACAGAGTCACTATGCTCTTTATTTATAGTTTTCCCTTTGTAGAAGTATTAATTACCTTGGTCATGTTTGAAGATGTGTGATTAGTTCACAAACATTTCCTTCTTGGAGATTTGTTCCCCATCTTCAATCAATATTTTCTCTCAAAGATACCTTTTATTGCACAAAACGTGATCTTATGATAAGATGTCGTCTTGTGCAACAAAGGTCATGTTTGAGAGAAAATATTGCTTACAGACGGGGAACAAATTTAGCAATCAACGAATTTCGTGACAAAAGAGGTAAGTGGTGTTTAAAATGTCAAATATTTTACATCTTTTCGCGATGGCTACAGCAATTGAAACCTTCTTAGTAGTATGTTTCTGTAAGTCAAATCCCATGACCAACGATTTGATTCTCCCTAGAATCTTATGCGACGAGACAGATTGTGAGCTGATATCAACTTTAGTGTGGGCAGATTTTGCACAGAATTCATTTTGTGCATTCATGAACTTTTCTGTTGAATACTCTGAGATACACCGAGGATGGTTCAGATTCTGAAAGCAGAAATATAACAGAATAAAACAACTCAATCATTGCATAGCCGGCTGGACCAACTGTTCATTCTTCGCATTTTGTTTTGGAAGTTGCAATGAATAGGCAAAGTGATAACTGAGATGGGGAGTCAGTGAGTATAAAAAAAGCAAATCAAACTATCAGAATATGTTCACTTACCCATTAGACGGATTGTACATTTTTAGGCCCTGAGCAACTATCAGAGGCGGTGAGTTACCCTGTATCTCAAAGACTCAGTTGTTAGTTAGTTGCCATGGACAAAACACAGAACAATTCACGAAGATGCATAGTGTGTTCCTGATGCACAGGAGAAGATGATATAGCCCAGAGAACAGTAATATCGCCAGCTTTCTTGAAATACTGAGACCGACATGGCCGAGTGAATGTCGGGACATGGGAAGATTCGGAGTTCGGAGCAAGAACAACCACCTCAGTGGGAGGTTCTCAAGATGCAGGAAAGCAACAGCTTACATAGCTCAGAGGGTTTCTGCGTGAAACAGATTAAAGAGGTATAATGCGCTCTCAGCTGGATGTGGGGCACCAGAAGTCAGCCGAAACTGACTTCTCAATTGAATTACACTGTCAATATTTGTGGCTAACTTCTAGTGCCCCAAATATTGACAGTGTAATTCAATTTAGAAAATTTCACATTGCTGCTTCGGCCAGAAGAAGCCATACTTTTTTATGCATTTCAAATTACTGTTTCTGTTCAATCTACTGTTCCAGCCAAAAAAAAATGTTCCCTGACTTTATTTTTTAAATGACTATGATTCATGCAATTGAGTGGCTCCCCGAAAAAATGATGCATGTATAAATATCGACTCCCTTCCATTGCCACGGCTGTGGAGACTCAGAGTACTCCACTGTCTCCCGTAATCATTCACTTTCACTCAAAATGGGGAAGCTTGCAATTCTGCTCGTGAAAGAGATTTATAACATTCTACTTGCAGCAGTACCTCTTCCTGTTAACTTGATCTGTTTAACCGTTTTCTCCTAATCAACTTGTTCACAGATATTTTTAGAAACGTCTGAAGTCGGCAAGACATGACCCAATGTTTCTCACTCCGTGGGAACGGGCACTGCCACCATCCCACAAGACAGCCTGATGGGTCAATATGCTCTCTCTGTGTTGAACCCTGTCATCTCTCCTTCTGCATATTCGTATATTGAGTCAGCATACCAATTTCCAACCTACTAAGTTTTGATAATAACAAATTTGCAGAAATCAGGCACTGTTGTTTTCTTCACATAGCGAACTTGGCCACAATTTGGAGTCTCTCACAAAGAAAATGTAGTCTTTCCAAGTTTATCACTGTTTACATGTTGACCATTGCAATAACAGATATACTGGTCCTGATCAATAATGCAATACTCTATCACATCTTCAATTAACAATTTCCTTTTTCATTACTGTCCCATCCTCCTGTTTGCAGAGTCATTACATACGTGTTCGTGGACACTCCCGAATTATCTGTTTGGTACATTGTTGCTTTCACATTTGACTGGTTTGTCGTGATCTGCTGCCAGACATTTCAAACTAAAACATTGCACAAAGAAACCTACAGCCACTCTTGTCATAGCTATCACGGTTGTGATCGTACTGCAGAAAGTGCCGGTTTCGTTTGCTGATGAATTTTAGAAAACTATAAACAATATACTGTGGGCTTACCGGTCGGGGCAGCAACCTTTCCCTCTTATAACGGTGTAGATTATGTCTGACTTCACAGTGCCGGTGTGATTTGTATTCTTTTCGCTCTGATTGCCTTGCATGATTCATTAACTGCCCAACTTGTAGAACTAGCGAATTGAAGCTGCACTGAACTCCAGAACTCCAAGACTGGGAAGCAAAGCGCCTCAGAAATGGAGAACAGTAGAAAATGCACCAGTGTATTATTCTCAATATCAGTAACCTTTCTTTATCTCTGGTTGACAAATTCCTTGAGTTTAGCTCTTACCAAAATAACACGCACCGTTTCGTATAGAGGCAAGGTCACAAACTCTGAATTGATCGCCACTGAAGTGGGAGGTATCATGACGTATTTGTGGTTGCTTTCTAAATCCTTGCATTTATGCAGTGACACAGAGCAAATTCAGAGCAGATTTGAAAAATATGGCAAAATCTCCTTGTGTATTAATTCGAACATATGTTTGATAGAGATCTACAAAATGAATTCTGTCGAGAAATGGTTTCACCAACAATGTGGTACTTCAGCGGCTTTCTCCATCAGAATGCATCCTTGTTTCTGAGAAAATGAAACATGGTTCATTTTTCCATTCACATTTCTTCGAATTATCAGAGCACCTTTGCTGTGCATATTGTTTTCTGTTTTCCCAATTACTTATTGAATGAAGACCACCTCGTTCACTAAACACGGCACACAATGCAGCCAGAGGCTTCAGGTAACCTGATGTTAATGACTCCAATGAAAAATAGAGGACATCATTGCAGCCATTGAAATCGAGAACGTCTACATGAAACCATCAATCCCGTCGCGTTGAATCATAAACTTCAGTATGGTATATATGCATGTCTTGACAATTCACTTGGGCAATGCGTAAGAATATTGGAATGTGTGGGCACAATATAGGAGAGAACGTAACAATGACAATAATTGACAGATTACTTTTCACATGATTAACGGCATCTGTAGAAAACAATGCACGCTCAGTCAATCGATGTTCCATCTCACTTGTTTGATATTAGATATTTCTTACACTTGGAATATTGCATTCACTCTAACTGCAGTCTCTCGCGAATTGTGATTGGTACAGCGACATCTTCAGTGACATTATAAAAATATGAAATAGTGACAAAATCAACACTTCCAGCGCTTTAGCGAGGAGATAAAACAGCTAGGATGTTTTAAAGAATAGTGACCCTTCTTCAGAATGGTTGAATATCATTTTGCGTTTTCTCTGCATAAGTTGTGAAATAAATGATATCAAAATGCATTAAATGAGTCTTTCAGCATAGTGATTTTAAAATGTCTGTTTGATATGAAATAACTGCAACTCAAACTGCAACCACAAATAATTCAGATAAAAATAGAACTGATATTAATTATTTAGTCATCAAAACAGAAAGTGTTAGAGTAACGAAATAGTTCTGCTGGATTGGCAGAAAAATACACAGGTAGTGTTTTGACACGAATTACTTTTCGTCAGCGGTTTTCCCTTCCATTCTGAGGGAGAAAAATGTCGTTTTTGCCCCTGAGGCGCTTAAGTTGCAATTAAAAATGACATGCAGCTTTAAAAATTTCACAATGTCATTCTTGGTCACCTTGCCTTTACCTGTTAAGAATATCGGAGAAAGAGAATGGGTGACAATTATAATAACCTGGATGATGTATGACGAGCAAACTCCTGAAATCCAGTCATTCTATTAACATAAACGACATTTTGCAATAAAATCAGAAATTATGACAGTATCTCCTTAAAGATCACTTGCCTAAAATACAAATGTGAAGAGTTCATGAGGAGCCACAAGAAAACCAGTTCACAATGGCAAAACCAATATGTATTCATACTCCACTATGAAATCATAGATCGACACAGAGGTTTTTAAAGTCTTTGTGCAGAATCTATCTGTACTGACAGAGTTAAAACTGGGTTGAATATGAACATGCTTTCTGAAATTTGAGTGATGTTTTGCGGAAGTGAAAAGTGATCAATTCTCCTCTCTCCTTAGTGACTGGACGATAACGGGTGTACAACATAAGTGAAGAAAATTCTCAAACAAATACAGAGAAACAGCTCAGCCAAACTTTCGTACACAAAGATTCATCGACAGCTAAATACTGCTCCATATAAAATCTCTCCCATGATTTGAAGGAAACGGAAACGAATCTTGGTTCGGACAGATATAGAACCATTGACTGTATTACAACTCTAAGCAGGCAATTGAAGACTGTAAATCTGTTCTTTGGAGCAATACAGACAATGCAAAGACGACACAATTTTCAGAAGCATGGTCTTACGTTAATAAGTTTCACTGTGTGGACTAGAATTTGTCGGCCAAATTGTCGGATGGACGTTAAGAGTTAACCACGTTGCTGTGGGTCTGGAGTGACAGGCACAAAAGACAAATTAAGCCGACAGTTTCCACAAAGGATATGAGATACCAACGGTATTGTTTTTTCAACAATAGTCCTGAATTCAAATATTTACACTCCTCATCCCCGACCCCGACACCCATCTTCCCATCTCTGCTGAATTGAGTTCAAATTCCCCATTGAGAATTGTGCTAAGGAAGTGTTACTGGATATAAAATATTAATATCTCTCCATAGACACTGCGAATTCTATCGTAGTCCTGCCGCATTCTGCACTGCAGAGAATGATCTGTCTGTGTTGCAGTGAGATCATTCAGCTTTGTGCTGGCCTTACACTCGTACAAAATCAATTATATTCCTTTTCTTTTCAGGGAACGAAAGCGGTTCTGACCCACACAGTTCAGAAGTACATCAATTGCATTAACAAAGAGAGTCATAAAGATATATAGGCAAGTAACTTCCTGAGGCAACAGGTTTCTATGAAATTGCACTTCCTCGGTTTGTTACAGTTTTCATAGCTTCTATTTTATTCTCATCTGCGGAAAGTGGATTTATGTAAGTAATTCGGACGAAAGAGCACGAACAATACTCTGGCAATTGCAAACTGCTGTTTAGTGACAAAATGCTCCTATTCCCCCAGGAATACATAGGGACGCTGCCAGTGTTTGATCTGTGTAGTCTTAATTGCAATTCTGCCTTTGTAGCACTCTCGGGGCTCACGAAGTAAACTTGATGCTGTTTCCTTTTGGTTCCATTTCATTCGCTGTGCTTGCTGACATTGAGGAACATGGACAATATGCTCCAGGAATAAAATGGCTCACGCGCTGGTTAACCAGTTTTGCTGATAGGTACTTTTATCATGACTGGCTAAATGACCCGAAATAATCTGAGAGTGTGCCATGTGGGAAAGTGTTCGATTGAAAATGTCAAAGTACTGTATTTTGGAAATGCATGCACTCAATTCCACAAACCATCTGGTTTCACGGTGGAACCATTAGTGTAATGTATTCTCAAGTTTGGTTCTCAGTTTAGACTCTCCACCACATTCTAACCCCAAAGCTACATCTCTCCCGTTTATGCCTCGCATTTTTCAAACACGAGAAACAGCTTAATGACCAGAAAAAAACAAGGAGTGTACGATTTTAGGGCGATGAAGAGAGTCAGAGAGAACCTGAAGTGTGATCCCAAGAATAAAAAAATCTTACTGTTTATGATTGCAGATAATTTTGAACTGGCATGGTCGATATTGTCAGTGATATCTTTTGTTACCAGATGTATCGTTCGGAATGTCAGTCAATGTCATTACTTTGTGCCAGAATCGGGCTTCTTGCTGCAGATCCTCAGCTGCTGGACAGAGCCTGCGCTGTATGCTGTGACCCAGATTACGTTCAGACAGCAGCTGAAGATTAAGTATCGTCAAATCAATCAATCGATCATAAATCACTAATTTAATAATTAAATCCAGAAAAGTCTGAGTTTTTAAAAATTGCAGCAATGACGCTGTCTGTCGCTGTATTAAATCTCTTAAGGTACTACTGCCTTGTTTCAATCTTCCAGCACATGATACTTGGACCTTTAAATTGGTCTGCCGTCTTTGGGTAAAAAACAAAAGGGGCACCATTCGATCGGTCTGCCATCGTACACACTCTTAATCCATAGAATACTTTTGCTCTCCAATTTGCTTGACTCTTTACATTCGTCTATTCCTCTTGACATCTGTATCTCTTCTTCCTTCCTGCCTTCCTCTCCATCATTGATCACCAACTCGCTTTCTCTCTATATTTCCATCGCTCTCTATTCTTCCCTCTCGCCCTCTTCTGTTTCTACAGCGAATTTTTTTCCAACAGCAAAGAACAATGCAGAACAGGAACAACCCCTCCGCCCCAAAGCCTGTGGCGACAAATTTTACATTATCTTCAGTTGCAGGTTCTGTATTCGTTCTTTCCTTTCCTAATCATGCATTCGTCCAGTGCTTCTTGAATGCTGCTGTTGTGTTTACTTCCACAACGCCTCCGGCCGCCTGTTCCAGGCACTCAACAGCATTTGCGACAAGGACTTGCTTTGCAAATCTCTTTTAAAGCTACCAACAATCACCAAAGTCTCTCCGCAGCACAGCCCCCTCCTCCTACCACGTCTGGAACGTAAGTCGCTTCATAAACGGACTCTCCAAAATGTGAAAAAAGTGTCATAAATTCCACACGATCCATGCATTCACAATTTTTTGAACATCTATCAAGTCGTCCACCAACCTTCTGCATTCCACTGGAAACAAAGCCAGTGTATGCAAACATTCTTCACAGCTAACATTGCCCATACTGGGCAAAATCCCCGTAAAACTTTACTGTATGCTCCCCAAGGCATTCTGGTAGAGTGGTGAAAAGAACTGTGCGCAATATTAACAAGTGTGACCGAACCAAAATTCGATAAAATTGCAGCATAACTCGTCCATCCTTATATTTGTTTGCCTCTTCCAATGAAGCAAAGCACAGCATGGGCCTTTCTTTCCAAGCATAGGAAGGGTATGTTAGTGATGGAGCGAGTACAATTCAGGATTACAGAAATGATGCATGTTCTTCAGATTACGATATGAGGATTTTACAATTGAAGCATTTTGACTCTAGAATTTAGAAAGGTAAAGGTTTGATCGAAATCTTCACGTTGTCAATGGGGTCCGAGTGGGGGGAGGGGAAGGGTGGATAAACCTAAATTTATTTTGCGGGTTGGACATGCTGTAAGTGTTGGCTTTGTCTGACATTTAGAGCCAGAGATGTTGCGAAGCACTTGTACACATGGAAGATTGAAACGATCCTGCACAAACAAGAATGAATTCTCAATGAGTTGTTAAATTTTTCTTGTCCAACAACACTAAGGATTATGGACAAAAAGCAGGAATGCGGAGTTCATCAAGAGAGGCAACCGTTACGTCGGTGAATGGTGGAATGTGCTTGAAAAGTTCAACCGACTCCTCCTATCTTGTGTTCATATGAAACTCTGCTTTATTGCATGGAACCAGGAGGTTACTTTTTGTCTCACCAATAACTGTTATTTGACTTTCAGAGATCGGGAATAATAGAACACACTATGATCTGGAGCTGAAATCTGTTACGCATGCATTTTCGACAGAATTGGATTGGATAAGTCTAATCCCACCTCTGACATATTTATTTCAAAACTGTGAGATGTCGCAAGAGCACCATCCAAGTTAGCATCGACATTTTCGGTGCATGTGCTTGACTTCGGCATCAAAACCACCTATATCCAACTGACCCTAAGATTGCCACAAATTTTTGTTTCTGAAAAAAATCCCAATTCTTCCAAATTTCTTATTTCGTTGAATCATTGGTCTTGAATGTCATCTTGACTTTAATTGAACTGTGCCCAATCTCTCTGCTATAGAAGATTTCCTTCACTGGGATGTCTTTAGGAAAGAGGCCGTTGCGATTGAACCCGACGATACGTCTACTGACATATGAAGGGTATTTGGAACCTTTGCTTCCTTCAACAACCTGCATGGAAAACATGATTAGTTGGAGGAATAATGGTGGGCAATGGATTTGAAATAGTTTCTTTTTCACTGGCCTGGCATCGGGCTGATATCGGTTAACTCCTGGTCTTCTCCCAAAGGAATTGTTATGGTCCAGAACATACCAGAACATCTCCAAATAGTTTAAGACTGCTGTCTAAACGGGATGGTTTCCTTACTTTAAGGCAAATGTAAGGTACCGTGTTCCAGTTACGATGATAATGGTCAAATTACTCAACATTAAGCAAAACAAAATTTATTCAAGCACTATTGTTGAAAGACAACGGCCAAATGAAGAGCTGAGAATCACTTTAGTCAATTGGAAAAATTAACAGTGTATTGGATGCAGTAAATCTTACTGATGAACTGTTCTGATATAGTAACATGCCATAAACAAACCGCTTTGCCAAAAAACGCACATTGAGAAGTCTGATTCCCTCACACGCGATGTCTACAGCAGAAAGAGAAACGCCAGATTCTGGCTGTACACGCGAACGGGTGAAAGATCTCTTCTCATTCTGGTGAATTTAAGACGTAAAAACAATCAAGAAACCCTAACCTGCGAGACCAGGACACACCCATTCAGGCTGCTTCTATTGTTCCAGCTATTTATAAAACCAAGACCTGACAAGCCATTCACAATACCACGGACGGTTCTGCGCCTCTGGTTCAACCTATTTCTAAACAGGAACCACGATACAGTACACATTCTATAGGCACGCCATTATCTCAACATGGTATCACTTTTCCTTGGATGCTAACACTCACAACCGTACCTCTCCATACACACCACTGCCACAAATCAAATGCTCGTATCCCTTATTTTGGGGGCGCGGGGCGTGGGGTGGTCATTTATACTTTCTCAATCACCTCTCTCAAACCTCTCATCTGATGCCCAGAGGAAACTACCCTTTCGAACCTATGAGCAAGATCATAACAAGCCTACACTGCCATTCAGTAAGGTCACGGATCATTTGATTTCAAACTCGTCTCTGCGCTCAGTAGCAGCGTCTGTACAAAGTAGGCTTGCAACATAAGTGGAGTGGCGACAATAGCATGTTGAAAATACAGAATCCTACAGGCACTCAGTCACTGCTTGTCAACAACGCCCAAGTAGGGAGTATGATGGAATACTCCCCACTTCTCTGGAGGAGTGCAGCTCCAATAACACAAAAGAAGCTTGTTCATATTCGGGAAATGTTTGGGAAACACATTCACAAGCATCCGTTCCCCAGACCACCAACGCTCAGTGTCAGCAAGAAATTCGCCAAAACGTCTTCAGATAGCACCTTTCGAAGCCACGACCATTTCAGGTGGTCCCTCTGGAATTATAGGAATGGCAGATGCATATGAATACCTCCACATGTAAGTTCCCCTTCAAGTCATTCACCATTCTAACCTGGAAATATATCACTGATCCTTCAGTGCCAGGAGAAAATACCCTGCAACTGCCTTCGTAATTACACAGTCCCTGTACCAGCTCAGCAACACCTTCTGAAGGAACAGTTAAAGACGGACAATTCATGATTTTTTTTCAGCCAGTGACACCCACAACTGTGAATGAATAAGATCAAGTTTTGCTGTTCTGTTTATGTTGATCTATGTCGAGGAGAATCAGCTCTTTACTTGTTTGGACACCGACATACTTACACATCTTCATCCAGGATAGGTGAGCACGATGACTGTCCGACTAAGGCATCTGCAACATGGATCATTTTCCACTTGGGAAAAATAAAAAAAAAAAAAGATTGAAATGTTCGTCTTGAAAAATTGACAGTACATCATTCCGTCTTGCAGTCAAATTTGCAGCGTCGATTTGTTGAAGCTACATATCATGATGGTAGCACAGACCTACCCCAGGAGTGAAAGTGAGGACTGCGGCTGTTGGAGATTGCAGTCGTGCGTGTGGTGCTGGAAAAGCACAGCAGTTCAGGCAACATTCGCGGAACAGGAGAGTCGACGTTTCGGGCAAAAGCCCTTCATCATGAATGAGGCTGATAACACCGGGTGTGGAGAAGTAAATAGGAGGGGTTCGGGCTTGGGGGAGGTGAGCTGATAGTGCGAGAGGTGAATTGAGATGGGGAAATGGTGATAGGTCAGACGGGATGGTACTTAGGATAGGTGAGAAGAAAGATGAAAAGTTAGTCCGGTCATGAGGTGGTGCCGAGTGGAAAGCGGGGAATTGGGCTAAAATGTGGCCGAGGAAATGAGGAAACCTTTGAAATCCATATTCATTCCGTGGGTTTGGAGCGTACCGAGACGGAAGATGAGGCGTTCTTCCTCCAGACGTCAGGTGGTTAGAGAGTGGCGATGGCGGATTCCCAGGACCTGCATATCCTCGGCGGAGTAGGAGGGCGAGATGAAGTGTGTAACCACGGGGCGGTGGGATTGGTTGTTGCGGGTTCTGCTGATATGTTTTCTGAAGGGCTTTGCGATCAGGCATCCTGTCTCGCCAATATCGAGGAGATCGCATCTGGATCAATAGAGGCAGTAAATGACATGTGCAGAAGAGCAGATGAAAGGTTGATGGATGCCAAAGGCTCCTTAGGAGCATGGATGGAGATGAGGGGAGAGGTTGGGCGCAGGTTTTTCAAAAAACTGTGGTAGCAGGAGAAGGTGCCAGGAGGGGAGGATTGTTTGGGGCGTGGAAATAATGAGCGAATCGCGGAGGCAACAGTCTTTATGGAAAGCAGCAAAGAGCTGGGCGGGATAAATATATATGTTGGTGGCAACCGTTTGTAGGGGGCAGAAATGATGGAGGATGTTGCGATGGATACAGTGGTTTGGTGAGTTGGAAGGGAAGGACCAGGGGATTGTTTCCTGCATGCAATTGGATGGTTGGTGTTTGAGGGCAGAGCTGCAAGAAGTGGATATGATGCGCTGGTGGGGTCATCAACCACGTCGGAGGGGATATTGCTGTCTTGAAAGAAGGAGTGATAGAGCTGGTCAAACCACACATTTTAAAAACAAAACAAATGTTTCTTACATTATTCCGAATGAAGCACGACAGAAAAAAATAACACAATATAGACTATTTGAACATATCTGAAAGCGCAACCGAATCTATCGCAGCTCAATGATAATAATCCAAATCCCAGCAACATCCCGATAACATCAGCCATTAGTAAGAATTTAAATCCAACCACAGGTCCCTTCAGGAGAGCTGCCGGGCAGAGAATCATCATTTAAATTCTTTTCACTGCAGCTTTTCTTTGGATTCCCAGCGAAAAGCTAAACCAAAGCAGAAGCAGCCATGATCTTGAATAAGTGGCTGCTTCTTGTCATTGGACAAGTGTTTGAAAACACCTGAAAACGTTTCCCCTGGTGGTTGATTTGAGTAGTATCTGATAGCCATAGCCTCAACCAGACAAATTGGCACCTCTGCCTTTTAAAACCCTCTTGAAAAGTGAATACAAGAAATATGTAACCTTGCTCAAGGGCGAGCATCAACAGGTATTCGACAGACTCATCAAACCCCTTGGTGGAAATGAAGTGCGGCTGGATGATTAAACAAACACTTTTGAAATTACAACTCCGCAATTGGTAACTTGCATGAGGCTTGGGTTTAAATGTTCGAGGAAAAAGTGAGGTCTGCAGATGCTGGAGATCAGAGCTGAAAACGTGTTGCTGGAAAAGCGGAGCAGGTCAGGCAGCATCCAAGGAACAGGAAATTCGACGTTTCGGGCATGAGCCCTTCATCAGGATTGGGTTTAAATGTTACTGAACAAAGATTCTTTGTCAGGTTTCGGCATATATTTAACCTCAATTTACTTGAATATCACCACATGACATGGGGGTGTTGCATGATCTCCACTTCTTCATCCCTGAAAGTCTCTGTAGATCAAGAGATACAATCAGGTTCCGTGAAGCCTCTTGCCTCTTGTTGCATCAACAACAAGGTTAAAAGGAGAAAAAGCAAGGCTTTTGTCGCTTTCTGTTGAGCTCTTCGTTACCAGTTGTGTTCACTGGAAGGCAGAAATTCTTTATTTTCTATCATTCATGATCGTTCTATCCCATACTCGCACATACACACACTAACACAAGCGTGCTCATGCACCAACACACACACACAAACACACACACACACACACAGACACACACATCCACGCAAACAAACACACACAGACAAACACATGCACACACATATACGCAGAGGGCTAGCTCCAACACGAATCTGTTGAAGGGACAGTTCAGTCACGGAGATCTGCAGTCAAGTAACTCAAAGGAAATGTGGATCTTCCTCAGTTGAGGAAGTGAGTTGAACGGTATTCTGTGGGAAGTCTGCTCTGAAACAGAACATCCGCAGGATGGTGACAGACGAGGCCAATGCATTGGGTGTAAAATATGATTCCGCTACAGGCAATATTAGAGCGACCACATTTCAAAGGGGCTCTCAGAATCTCTGTGCTGCCAATCTCCTGTTCAGACAAAATACGTCGATCGGATTCAGAAAGTAAAGAGAATCAAGAGGTATTATTTTATGGAGTAAACATTATTCAGCTTATCTTAAAATCCCTGGAGCAAGGGGCTGCGGTTCTACCTGAACTGTTAGTGTCTGAATGACAGACATCGTTATCGCCATAACTCAGATGATTAAAGGGACCACGCTGGGTGGGGAGGTGGTGGGAGGTTTGCCACCTTCTATGTTGCGCTACTCATTACTTGGTGCAGCAATGCTCACGATCCTAACATGCAAATACTTTGTTTTCTCATCCGCCGTTTAATGTGATGGAACAACATCTTCCTGAGTGATACGGATGCTCAATCAATTTTGGGTGTTGAGAAGTGTACGGTACTCCCAGTGTTTTCTGTTCGATGTAGATTAGGTACTGAGGTCTCGCCAGTACTCGCGGTCTGGTCTGCATAATATATTTGGTACATTAATCGTGCAGAGTATTCCCAGTGTGTTCTGTCCAACGTATACTGGGACCTGAGAAAGTCACAGCACTCCCAGTGTGGTCTGCACAATGTCGATTAGGACCTGAGGAATGCAAAGTGCTCCCATTGTGGTCTGTCCAATGTAGATTGGCACGTGAGGATTACACACTGCTCCCAATGTGGTCTGCTCAAAGTAGATTTGGACCTCTGGATTGCACAGTGCTCACAGTTTACTCCATCTCCATTGGTGCATGACGATTAAACAGTGTGGCCTGCTTAATGTAGATTGGGAATTGAGGATTACACAGTGCTCCCAGTGTGATCTGTCCAAGGTAGGTAGGGATCTAAGAATCGTACACTGCTTCCAGTTTGCTCTACTAAATGTAATTTGGAACTGAGGTTTAAACGGTGCTCCCATTATTGTCAGTCCGATATAGACTGGGACGGAAGGTTTACAAACTTCTCCCAATGTGGCCTGCTCAAACTAGGTAGGGAACTCATTATTGCACAGTGCTCACAGTGAAGTTTGCTCAATATTGATTTGTGAGTGACGATTACACAGGGTTCCAAGTTTGGTCTGTCCAATGTAGATCGGGTTGCGAGGAGTGCACACTGCTCCTAGTGTGGTCTGCCCAAGGTAGAATGGAACCACAGAAGGACACAGTGCTCTCATTGAGACTATCAAAGGTGGGTAAAGCGAAGAAGGGCAGACAATTCTCCCAGTGTGCTCGGCCCAAGTCACATGCGACATGAGTGGATTAGCAGAAATCGAATTGTTAATGATTGAGTTATACGTCTCAAATGATTTGTTGTGGTAATATATGAAAAATTATTTTCATAGCGAATCAAAACAATAGATATTAGGAGCAAGAGGCCAAAGGCTCTCCTGAAGTGGCACGAGTCGGGGCAGCATTCAAAGAGGACAGCGTGCTGGATCGTGTGATGGTGGGATATTTACTCCCTGGATGCTGAAGGCATACCACAAATGCAGAATTGGGTCAAATCTTGGAATGTGCAGCAGTCGAAATTGTTGAAGCATGGGATATCAGGGAGGATGTCTGAGCTGAAGGCTAAAAATCACACAACACCAGGTTATAGTCCAACAGGTTTAATTGGAAGCACACTAGCTTTCGAAGCGACGCTCCTTCATCAGGTGATTGTGGAGGGCTTGGTCGTAACACAGAATTTATAGCAAAAATTTGCAGTGTGATGTAACTGAAATTATACATTGAAGAATTGATTGCCTGTTCAGCCTTTTATCTGTTGGAATACAGTGATAGCTTCACTTCTTTCATGTGTAAATCACAAAACCTTTCTTTTTAAAGTTGCATTCTCGGGTTAGCTGCTAACAATGGTGATAGCTAGACAATATGTTGAAGGTGTTAGCTCCCTGTGTTCTCTGTCTATGACCTGATGTTTAGATTGATTCTAATCTTATAAGTGAGATAACAGTGTTTTACATAAATTCCTGGAGTTTTTGAGCTCAGAGTTCGACATGAATGTATGCAGTTTTTGAGCAACGTGCAATGTAACGGTGCAATACAAATTCACCACACAAAATATATGTGTGCATGTGGGTCTTTGTCTGTGTGCGTGTGTGTCTGTCTGGGTATTTGAGTATTAAGAGGATTTAAAGAAAGCAGGTGCAAGGAGGTGTAAACTTATCAGCCATGATTGAATGCAGGAGCGACTCGATGCTTAATGACATAAATTCTGCTCCACGTCTTATGATCTTATGGTCAGGAAGGGAAAGAGAACATCAGAGGATACTAAAGTATACCACCACGATGGTGCTGCATTTGCACAGGTGTCAGAATCTGAATGGTGTCTTCTTTTTCCCAGGAAGTTCTTACCAGTCGTGCTCGGTGAGATAAACTCATGCCCCCACAAGGTCAAGCAAGGGCACAACACCTGCAGCAATTAAGTCTGTACCAACACCAGCACCAGGCACCCAAGGAGAAAAGTGATTTAAACTGACCTCAGGCTGTTTTAGTTTAGCCCTATGTTGGAAACGTTAAAGGGGCAGTTTACTCACCAAGAACAGCAGTAAGTGGATCAGGGACTAAACGTGAGCTCCCACTCTGATCTTTAATAACATCACGCTCGTAGCTGAGGTTCGAACTGGAATGGGTCAGATCTCAGGCAGAATTGTGGCTTGATCCACTTTATTTTGTTTGTGTTCAATGTACCATGACGTTTTTCACTAATGCATCAACACGTGGTGCTGCTATATTGGATTGAGCATTAACGTTCAAAGGGGTGAAGCGAGTAATGCATTTAAATGCAAAAGAACGTCAGCCATTCGGCGCAAAATATCACTGTTAGTTGTTTGTGGGAGAACTGAAAGAGTCAGCAGAGGAATGATCGGCCAAATATTTCCCATAACTAAAATAAACAATATGTATATATCCAGTGTGAAAGTTTGCTGTGAACCTTCACCACGTCAATTAGTAAACAGTTCACTGTGAAGTAACTGATTGACAGAAAATAGCCTAATGTGTGATTTCAGCTACATTTGGAATTCGTGAAATGTCTTTATAATGAGCACAGCGTGTATCTAATCTTCAATTTAGAACTCTGATTATTAACTACAGTGTAGTCACGCATCTGTTATTAACAGTCTCGGTGTTCCAGTCACCTCACCATGACTCTGAAAGACTCTACAGAGAAAGACGAAATCACTGCTTTTGCTCATCATCGTCCTGGTGCTTGTCGAACCCATCACTGCGGATGGAGAATCGAGACCAAGGTTCTTCCTTCCCGGTTAGTACATTTCTATGTAAAAGAATTATAGCACCATCAGCTCCTCAAGTGTTTGCTGATTTGTATTGGAATTTGACTGTTTTTTTTGTCGTCTTTCAATCAGCCCAGATTCTCTTTCCTCCCTGCTCTGAAATGAAGTTACGGTCTCAGTTTGGATAATTTTCGAAAAACTGTTCGAATTCATGTGCTAATTATTTCCCCACAAAAACTATCCAACAAGGAGATGTCCTTAGCTGCACTGTTTGCAGGTTGAATAGAGAAACGTTTTCAAATGTCTCTTTCAGCTCCCCCGCCCCACCCCCCACACCTCCCCCCCGCCCGCCACCGATTTATGGAATATCCTTCAGTATCGACACCATTTCTTGATACTCATACCACTCTAATTGTGAAACTCAAACTCATCTATTGCTGTTGAATCCAGGAAAGCAGTAGGTCACTTTTTTCGGATTTTATTCAACTGCCTGAGCATAGAGCTGTGGAATGCGCTCCATGTAAATGCAATCAATTATCTCAAAGATTCCTTGAAGTCAATCATGTTACATTTTTTTTTCTTCTGGTAACGGATTCGTATATCTCCTTCTATGTTTCTTTTATTCATTCCATTGGTTAACTTATATTGGGATCACCGTGGACACTTCTGATCCCTATATCATTCAGTGTGACACTACTTCGAACACTGTGCATACAGATACCTGCGATTTCGCTTGGTAAGTCACATGTATTTCAATTTTAACCGTTATAGCCTCCTTATCCATTTGCTACATGACACGGAGAGCACTGTGCACAAAGATGGATTGGATGTCCCTTCGTTTAGTCACAGTAGAAGCAATGCGTACTTGGCTGGTCTCTATATTCCTCACTTAGTCCAAACAGGAAGCACTGTGCACTGTCCTTCACGCCATATCCCTTAGTTTGACTATACTTTGTTCACTGAATATAGATAATATCTCAACCTCCCTTGGTAAGACCACACTGTACAGAGTTCTCGAAGCCACATCCCTCAGTTCGACGACAGTGGGAGCACAGTGCACAGTCCCTGTCTCAATATGGCTCAGTGACAGCATTCATTTAATAAAACGCCTACTGTGTGTAAATAGGCCCTTCGACCCAAGAAGTCCACACCAAACCTCTGAATGCTAACTCGCCGAGACCCATTGTGAAGGTGCAGACAGTACTCGTCTCTATCTCCCTTGATACGGCATCACAGAGCACTGGGCACTGTTGTCATCTTTACATCCCTTGGTAAGACCACATTTGGTGTACTGTGCACAGTTCTGGCGTCCATTTCCTTGATTTGATCACACTGGCAGTGCTGGATATATTTATGCTCTCCATGTTTCCTGGTTTGATGACACACGGAGGGTGAATTGTCCCGGCTGGAGACATCATTTAAGTATATCTTTCTGTTTTCCAGGTTTCTTCAACTCTTGTGCACTACAGAGAGGAACTTGGAAGTGATCCCCTTGTCTTCCACATGAAATTCCTTACAGTTGGATTTGTGAAATTGGGCTATACTGCTGCAATCGAAAATGGATGTACAGTAAATAAATTTGTAGTGAGACCCGTCTGAGGCACCAACTGGGGCAAACTGTTACTTCTGTAAACCAACTGTGTTCCATTGTGTGGATCCAATGACCCTGACTTACTGCTTTGTAAATCGTATCAATAAAATTCGTTGCAATGTCCGTTATCCTATCCCGATTCTTTTGTTCATATGATTGGAGAGAGAGGAGGCCACAAAAACACAGGCCGAATCTTTCATATCTTGCAATTCCAACTGTGTCATCCTCATCTGTTGGTCTTGTCCTTCACAACGTAAAACAACAGGAATAAACTGTTGGAGAAAATTCAACACTCGATTCCATTCTGGCTTTCGAATTTGAACCGCTTTCACAGTGAAATTCTCAGGTTCTCCAATGACTAGTCGACCTAATCGAGGTTTGTTAGCCTAGTTCTGCCTGCAGTTCGTGACGATAGAACCATCAGAAAGGGAAATAGTGTACTTGCCTTCCTTCTTACAAATCTTCCGGCCTCGCACACATCTGTTCACACCGCCATTGTTAGAACTGAAGACCACATAGTCCTGCTGAAAATGAAATATTACCGCCACACTGAGTAAGTTCTTGGGTACAGTCATTTGCCAAATGCAGCAGATTCTGGACAGATCTGGAATGTCCGATCTGGGCAGCCATGTGGCGCCAGTGTCATTCAATTTAATCACAATCTCATAAAACATTGAATAGTATATTCCTGATGCGTAATCCCCTGAGCTCTTCACCTGACAGATATATGCAATTCATCTGACCTTGACCTTGTAAAGAGATCTAGGAGAAAGTGAGGACTGGCATAGAGAACAGAAAGGTAATTCCATTCCACGTCCTTTCATTCAATTTGGCAGAATCCAACCGATGTGTGTTCAGGCAGATTTCGCTTAATTTATATATTTCAAAATGAGCTTCAAATCCCCACTTTGGGTTGTGCTGTCGGATGGAGCAAGGGATTACGGGAAGGTTTGCTGCAACAGAGACCACTTATAGAGTCTGGTGGTTAGAGCTCGACAAACGTTCTAAGAACATAAAAAATGAGGTAACTTTCACCATGGATGTTCAATTTGCATCAACCGGAGTACACCCTGCTCCTTTGCTGATTTTCCGTATTTCTTTCAGGTGACATTTAACATTTATGCACAGAATGGCATCAGTGCAACAGATCTTGCCCATCACTACAGGATGATGATTGTTTGATCTTGTGGTGCATTTATTTCTTCCATTGCTTCAACAGCGTCACATCAGCAATTTATTGCAGCTCCAAGTCAAAGGAAGAAAGCTCCACCCTACATTTCCTTGTAGTCTATTTTCTCGTTTCTCCTGACCCCCCCCGTTCACACATTCACCATCTGTTTATATTTCTCTTTCTCTCCCTAACTATCGCTATCTCCCTCCCATACCTATCCGTATGTCTGCTCACAGACCTTTCCGTGAATCTTTCTCCCTCTGTCTTTCCTCCCCGTTCCACATCCTTTTCCTATCTACTTTTTGTCTTTGTATCTATCTTTCTCTATCCTGAAGTTTCATGAGTTTTTTCTCTGTTTTACCATTTTTAGCTCTTGCTGTCTCTCAAAATCTCTCTCTCTCTTTCTGTTTCTCTGATGTATCAAAATGCTTTAGATGCTGAAATAGATTCAGAGAGTCATAGTGATGTACAGCATGGAAACTGACACTTCGGTCCACCACGTCCATGCCAATCAGATATCCCAATCTAATCTAACCCCACCTGCCATCACATGTCCCATATCGATCGAAACCCTTCCTATTTATATATCCATCCAGATGCCTAATAAATATTCCAAATGTCCGAGCCACCATCACTTCCTCTGGCAACTCATTCGATATATGTATGCCCTCTGCTTGAAAATGTTGTGCCTCAGTTTCTTTTACCCCTTTCCTCTTTGAACTTCAACCTATATTCTCCAGTTCTGGGTTCCCCCACCCGAGGTAAATGACTTTGTCTATTTACCTTATCTATACCCCTCATTATTTTTAAAAATACTATACGCCTCTGACTCTTCAGGGAAAACTGCCTAGCCCATTCAACCCCTCCCCATTGTTCAGAAACTTCCAAAACTGGCAACATCTTCATCCGTATTTTCTGAAACCTTTCAAGTTCCACAAATTCCTCGGCATATGATGGAGACCAAAATTGATCACAACATTCCAAATGAGGCCTAATCAATATCCTTTAATGTGGCAACATGACTGCCCAACTCCCATATTCAATACTCTGACCAATAAAGGAAGGCTTACCAAGCGCCTTCTTCATCATCCTATCTACCTGCGACTCCACTTTCAAGGAGCTTTGAACCTGCACTCCAAGGTCTCGTTGCTCAGTGACACTCTCTGGGACCTTACCATTAACTATATAAATCCTGCTAAGTTGTGCTTTCCCAAAATGGTTTATCTCGCATTTTTCTCAGTAAAATTCCATCTGCCAATTCTCAGCCCGTTGGCCCATTTGAATTAGATCCCATTTTAATCTGAAGTAACCTTCTTAACTGTCCACTACGCCTCCAATTTTGGTTTCATCTGCAAATTTACTAACGATGCCTCTGATGCATACATCCAAATCAATTACGTAACTGACGAAGAGAAGTGGACCAAACACCAATTTCTGTGGTACGCCACTAGTGACAGACCTCCAGTTTGAAAAACACAAATCCACTAACAATTTCTGTCTTCCATTTTTTGAGCCAGTTCTTTTTACCTTTATTCCAAAGATCTAATCTTGCTAACCAATCTCCCACGTGGAACCCTGTCGAACGTCTGACTGAAGTACTTCGAGATCAAATCTAATGCTCTCGCCTCATCAATCCTCCTTGTTACTTTTTCAAAAGACTCGATTAAGTTTGTGTGACATAGTCCCCCATGCTCCAAGTCTTGGTGACTATGACTCCTTGCCTTTCCAAATACGTGTTCGTCCTCTCCCTCATGATTCCCTCAAGCAACTTGTTCACCTTCGACGTCAGGCTCACTGATCGACAGTTTCCTGGCTTAGCCTTACCAACTTTCATAAACAGTGGTACCGAGTTCGCCAAACGTCAGCTTTCCGGCACTTCACCTGCGACAATCAATGCTATGTATATCTCACCAAGGGGCCCAGCAATCACTTCCCTACCTCCCCGCAAAGTTCCAGCTTACGCCAAAATTCCTCGTCTGGAAAAGACATTTTTCAAGATGTCACCTTCCATTTACCTACGTACTATATCTCCCATATCCTTTTCCACAGCAAACATTGATACAAAATAATCGTTTAGTTTCTCCCTCATCCTCTCCGCCTCCAGACAAATGCCAACTTGCAGATCATTGAAGAGCTGTATTCTCTGCACAGTTATCCTTGTGGAAATGATTCTTTTATTTTATTCACTGTGGATCTCGCATTGATCACCATACCTAATTTACCCTTAAGGAGGTAACCTTAGTTCTGTCGTGAAATGCTGTTTTCCATGTATTGTCGGTATTGTCCACTGTGCCAGTATGGAGGGAATTCCAAAATTTTGGCTCAGCAGTTATGAAGGAACGGCGATATATTTCCATGTCAGAACACCGTGTGGCTTGTAGGGGAACGTGCATGGTGTCTTGTTCCCATACATTTGTTGCTTTGTCCTTCGAGATGGATGTCGTCATTTGTTTGGAAAGTGCTGCCTGAGGATGTTCAGAGAATTTAATCCTTTTTGTAGTTGATACGCATTACTGCGACTGTGCCTTTCAAGTGGAGAAAGGGGGTACCTGTAGATGGGTTCCCGAAACATTCGTTCTGTTTTCGCTTTGCACCTGGTGCCAGACCTGCAGAGGTATCCAGCAATTTCACTTTTCGGTTTGAAGAATGCTTGTTGAATGTGATTAAAAACAATTATTGCAGATTCTGGAGAAGAGTCGTGCTGGAAAAGCACAGCAGTTTAGGCATCATCCGAGGAGCAGGAAAATCGGGCAAAAGCACTTCATCAGGAATACAGAGAGAATGCCTGAAGGAAGATTGAATGTGGTGTCAGCCAGGCGGACTGATATACCTGTGATAATGTTGACTCTCTTGAGTATTGTTGGAGGTGCATTCATTCAGATCTTTAGAGAGTATTTCATTACGTAACGGACTTATGCCTGATCGATGGTGGAACGGCATTAGGAAGTGATTCAGGAGGCGTGTTAATCGCTGCAAGATTCCCTTATAGTGACTCTACTGATTTGGTGACTCCAGTTCAATTTCTGGTCAATGGTAATACCCCAGGTTTTAATCCGGAAGGAATTCAATGTTGGTAATGTCATTGAATATCAAGGGGCTATGGTTAGATTCATTCTCAATAAAAAAAACCCAAGATATTGTGGGGTGGACAGCATTCTGTGACGGTGATATCATTGAACTTCAAAGGATAATGATTAGCTTCACTTTCAATGGTAATTATCGTCAGGGAATTCGATAATTCGATGATGGTAATCCCATTGAATGACATGAGGTAATCAGACGATTTGCTCTCAATGGTAATCTCAGATTGTGGATAAATGGGTTGAGGGGGTGAGCGGAATCAGGGATGGTAACGCCATTGACTATCAAAAGGTAGTGATTCTACAGTGTCTTATTAAGATGGCCATTGCCTGGCAATTGTATGACACAAAGATTCCCTGCCAGTTTTCAGCACAGAGTACTCGTGTAACAGTCATTGCCGGTTTGTTAAATATTTACCTTCGAAGTGAAATTGTCCCGCGGTCAGTCGTGATTCTGTCTGACACCCTTCAGTGAAGTTCAAAAGGCTGAGCGGGTGCTGATATGCACCAATCACTAATTGTCTGTTTACGGGAAAAGTACATTAACGTTGGATATTGACTGTTCATTCGCTCTTGATAAGATACTATGTTCAATATCATAGGTTCATAGAATTACAGAGTCATAGAGATGTACAGCACGGAAGCAAACCCTACAGTACAAATCTTCCTCTGTCAGCACATTCCAAGCATGCACCAACTTCATGTGAAAATGGTCCCTGTTAAATGTTATTACTCTCACGTTAAATATATGCCCGCTTGTTTGGACTCCCCATTCTGGAGATAAGGCTTTGTCTATTCACCCTATCCGTGCCTCTCATGATTTTACAAAAGTTTTTAAATTCATCCCTCAGCTCCTGACTCACCAGAAAATATAGCCCGAGCCATTTTAACCTCCTCCTCTACCTCACACATTCCAATCCTCGTAACATCTTTGTAAATCTTTTCTGAACCCTTGAAGATTCACAACATTCCTCCGATAATGAGCAGAATGGAATTGCACACTGTCTTCCAAAAGTGGCCGAGGCAATGCCTTGGTCAACCATAACATGACCTCCCAACATCTATACCCGATGCAGCGATGCAGGAATTCCAAACGCTGCCCTTACTACCCTAACTAACTGAAATTGCACTCCCAAGGTTCAATCTATTACTTGTTGTGAAACGTTATATGTCCGCACGGCAAGAAAAAGCAGACATGCACGGACATATTCTCACACAGACACACGTATACGCTCACACACAAAGCCCACAATGAGTACAGAGTGAATATATGAGAGAAAATTGGAGATGGAGGCGAATGAAGGAGGAGACAAAACTGGAGAATTCAAGGAAAACAGTGAATACAGGAGAGATATTATATATTTGGTGAGAGGAGGGGATAGATGGCATTGAGAAATGTGATGGAGAACGGGAACGATCGTAAATAGAGAGAAACAGTATCGAGAGTGAGATGGTGAGGAAAATGAAGAGAACAGGATTGAGAGAGAAAGAATCAAGAGAGATAGAGAGACAACCGTGAAAAGGGAAGGAGAACAGAAGACCTGTTATCTAAGACAGGCCAAGGGCATCCCAGAATTCTAAGCAACAAATCCATTTAAAAATCACTTTGACTGCTCATGTCAAACAAGGTGTATGCGGAAAGCTCACACATATATCCGAATAGTAATAACTGCGCATTTTGGTACTGACGGGTTAACTACTGGTGCCAAGGTAACAGTGGGAGATCTGTGACTGCATCACTAGGCGTGGGCCAATCCGTAACAATAAGGAGATTGTGTGGGTAGCTGTAAAATGTTGTCACATGGTGAGCTGAAATTTTCGCAGCAGTGTAGATTGACTCTGATTTCGTTCGGTGAAAGCAACAAAGTGGACTGTTCCATTCATATGACCACGGTTGGAGCCCAATCCGCAGAGGCCCCGTGGGACAATATATTACAGAACATAGAACATAGAACAGTACAGCACAGAACAGGTCCTTCAGCCCACAATGTTGTGCCAACACATTGATCCTCATGTGTGCATCCCCAAATTTCTGTGAACATATGCATGTCCAACAGTCTCTTAAATGTCCCCAATGACCTTGCTTCGACAACTACTGCTGGCAACGCATTCCATGCTCTCACAATTCTCTATGTAAAGAATCAACCTCTGACATCCCAGCTATTCTTCCGTCCAACCAGCATAAAACTTGTTAGCCATTTCTGCCCTGGGAAATTGTCTCTGGCTCTCAACTCCATCTATGCCTCTCATTATCTTGTATACCTCTATTAGGTCCCCCTCCTCCTTCTTTTCTCCAATGAATAAAGTCCAAACTCAGTCAACCTCTCTTCATAAGATAAGCCCTCCAGTCCAGGCAGCATCCTGGTAAACCTCCTCTAAATCCTCTCCAAAGCATCCACATCTTTCCAATAATAGGGCGACCAGAACTGGACGCAGTATTTCAACTGCGGTCTAACCAAAGTTTCATAGCGCTACAACAACATCTGATGATTCTTAAACTCAATCCCCCATGTGAATGAAAGCCAAAACACCATATGCTTTCTTAACAACCCTGTCCACTTGGGTGGCCATTTTAAGGGATCTATGTACCTGCACACCAAGATCCCTCTGTTCCTCCACAATTCCAAGAATCCTCTCCTTAATCTTATACTCAGCTTTCAAATTCGACCTTTCAAAATGCATCACCTCGCATTTATCCTGTTTGAGCTCCATCTGCCACATCTCAGCCCATCTGCGTATCTTTTAAATGTCCCGCTGAAGCCTACAACAGCCCTCTATACTGTCAACGACACTTCCAACCTTTGTGTCATCTGCAAACTTGCTGACCCATCCTTCAATCCCCTCATCCAAGTCATGAATGAAAGTTACAAACAATAGAGGCCCCTTTGGAATACCACTCATCACAGACTTCCAGGCAGAATCTTTTCCTTCTACTACCACTCGCTGTCTTCTATTGGCCAGCCAATTCTGCATCCAGACAGCTAGGATCCCCTTATCCCATTCCTCCTGACCTTCTGAATAGCTTACCATGGGGAACCTTATCAAATGCCTTGCTAAAGTCCATATACACCACATCCACAGCTCGACCCTCATCAACCTTTCGATTCTCATCATCAAAGAACTCGTTAACGTTTGTGAGGCATGATCTGTAATTTTGACTGTATTTAATCAAGCCATGCTCTCCCAGATGGTCATAAATCCTATCCCTCAGAATCCTTTCTAACACCTTGCAGACGACAGACGTGAGACTTACTAGTATTTAATTGCCGGGGATTTCCTTATTTCCTTTCTTGAAGAGAGGAATTACATTTACCTTTCTCCAGTATTCAGGTACGACTCCAGTGAGAGCGAGGATCCAAAGACCTTTGCAAGTGGCGAAGCAATCGCATTTCCCGTTTGCCAAAGCAGCCGAGGACAAATCTGGTCCTGACCTGGCGACTTGTCAATCTTAATGTTTGACAAAATGTTCAGCACATCAGCTTCTTCTAAATCTATCCATTCCAGCATGCATATCTCTCTTCAAAGATTTTGTTCACTAAAAAATTCGTTTCTTTCGTAGAGACAGAAGCAAAAACCTCATTTAGGTCATCCCCTATCTCCTTGGACTCCACACACAAGTTTCCTATGCTATCCCTGATCGGCCCTACTCTTTCTTTGACCATTCTCTTATTCCTCACATAAGTGTAAAATGCCTTTGTGTTCTCCCTAATCGGTTTTGCCAAGCCTTTCTCGTGACCCCTCCTGGCTCGCCTCAGACCATTTTTGAGCTCATTCCTCGCCTGCCTGTAACCTCTAGAACTGAGCTTGACCGTAGCTTCCTCCACCATATGTAAGGTACCTTCTTCCTTTTGACGAGACGCTCCACTGCTCTCGTCGTCCAAGGTTCCTTTATCTTACCCCTACTTGCCTGTCTCACAGGGACAAATTTATGCATCACTCGCAACAATTGGTCACAGAAATTGCATATGGTCACATAAATTTGAGGGTGTATACATGCGGATCAGTGATCGGAACAACATCGTGGGCTGAAGGGTCTGTTCTGTGATGTACAGTTCTATGTTCTATGTTCTAACAACTGTCCCTTAAACAGTCTCCACATGTCTATAGTGCATTTTCCATGGAACAATTGCTCCTAGTCCATGCTTCCTAACACATGTCTAATCGCATCATAATTTCCTCTTCCCCAATTAAATATCCTCCGATTTTGCTTGGTCCACACTTTTCCAAAATCTGCCGACCTATGCTTTCTTAAATCTCCTTGCTGCTATTTGGGGGCCTGTAGTAAACACCTAACGAGGTGACTGCTCCCTTGCTGTTCATAATTTCCACACATACTGACTCGGTAGGCAGACCTTCCTCGACAATGGAAGCTTGCATAGCTGTGATACCCTCTCTGATTAGTCGTGCTACATCTCCTCCTTTTTACCCCCTCCATATTCTTTTTAAATGCTCAAAACCCTGGACCATTCAGCAACCATTCCTGCCCCTGAGAAACCCATGTCTCTGTTATGGCCACAACATCATAGCACGAGGTACTGATCCATGTTCTAAGTTCATCACTTTTATTCCTGATACTCATTGCGTTAAAGCAAACAAACTATAACTGTTCCCTTGGTTACTTTCCAGGAAACCCCTTCCCACTAGCTGGTCTACCTCTTGCTATTACCTCGTCTGCATCAACTCTCACCCCCGGTAGACAGCTCAGATTCCCACATCGCCCTCCGCCATATTAGTTTAAAACCTCTCGAACTAGTTGATCAAACCTTCCTATGAGGACATTGTTCCCCTTCCAGTTCAGATGCAAACTGGAGAGCACTACTCTGTTCGTCCTCCTTTGCAGCTTCCATCCTAACTCCCTGAAATCACTTTTTATATCCTTAATCCTTTCTCTGGCTATATCATCAGTACAAGTGTGAAACACGATTTCTGGCTATTCACCCTCACCTTTTAGAACCTTATCTACCCGATTGGAGACGTCCCGGAACCTGGCACCAGGGAGGCAACATACCTTCCGGGAATCCCGATCCTGACCACGAAATCTCCTGTCGATTCTCTTAACTATATAGTCCCCTACCACGAGTACGTTTCTATTCTGCACTCTTCCCTTCTTTGCCACAGTGTCAGGCTCAATGCCAGAGAACTGACTACAATGACTTTCCTCTGGTAGGTCATTGCCACCCACCCCCAGCAGTATCCAAAACGGTATACTTATTGCTGAAGGGAATGTCCACAGGGGATATCTGCACTGTCTGTCTGTCGCCTTTCCTCTCTCAACTGTAACCCATCAGTCTTTGTCCTGAGCCTCAGGAGTGACCAACTCCCGGTAACTCCTCTCAATTACTCCCTCAGCCTCCCGAATGATCCGTAGTTCATCCAGCTCCAGCTCCAATTCCTGACACGGTTTTCAAGGAGCTGGAATTTGGTGCACTTCCCGCAGATGTAGCCAGCGGAGAGGTGTGCCATAGAACCACCTGAAATCTCACGTAAAGGGCTCGTCCGAGGAGCACAGCGTAAGGTGGGGTAAACAATACCTTTCATCCTTGCAACCGTGACGCAGCTAGAAACAATTTTTTTCCAAAAAAAATCATTTTTTCTTTTACCGGGTGCATCTCTGAGTGAAGAGTCTGTTAAAATAATGATTGTTTCGGGGATGTCCATTCAGCCTATCTAACCTGTACTAACATGTAAGTGAAACATGGTTGCGCTGTGTCATCTTACCATCAGCAAATCGTAGTTCCAGGATTTGTCAAAAAAATCATCCTTTCCACATGGAAAACTATCAATCAGAGTGTTAAGTATTTTCAAAAGATGATTTACACGATCATTTTCAATAGAATCGCAAACACGATCTATCCTTAGTCCCCTTGTATCTCCCTCGAACATGTGGCATTTGGGGGATAATTTCCATCAATTCTACACCACGGATACGACTGTGTGTGTGTGTGTGTTGTGTGTGTGTGTGTGTGTGTGTGTGTGTGTGTGTGTGTGTGTGTGTGTGTGTGTTTAGATGTGGTGTGTGTGTGTGTGAATGGCTGTGTGTGTGTTTGGGTGTCTGTGAGAGTGTGGTGTGTGTGTGAGAGATTGGCTGTGTGTGTGGGTGTGTGTGGTGGTGTGTGTTGGCTTGAGCGGATGCATTTTGATGTGTGTGGGTGGGTGTGCGTTTGTGGGGTTGTATGTGTGAGTGTTTGAAGGTGTGGGTTTAATAGGTGTGTGACAATGACGACGTTCTGTACGTGTGTGTGTGGGGTGTGTGTGTGTGAGTGAATGCATGTCAGTTTGAGTGAGTGTGTGTGGGTATGTGTGGGTGTGTATGGGTGTTTGGTGTGTATGTGTGTGTGGAGTGTGTGGGGTTGAGGTGCGTGTGGGTGTGTGTCTGTGAATGGCTGTGGATGAGTGGATGTGAATGTGGGGAGGTGTGTGGTTGTGTGTCAGTGAGTGCGTGTATGGGTGTGTGCTATTGGGCGTGGAGGTGTGTGTGAGTTTGTATTTGTGTGTTTGTGTGTGGGGTGTGTGTGTGGGTGTGCAGTTGTGTGTCTGTGGGTATGTGTTTGTGTGTGTGTGCATGCGTGTGTGGGTGTTGGTGTGTGTGGTGGGTGTGCGCGCACATGTCAGCGTGTGTGTGCATCTAGGTAGGTGGGTGTGGCTGTGTGTGCAAATGTGTCTGTGTATACATTTGAGTGAATGGGCGTTGGTGTGTGTGGGTGTGTGTGTGTGAGTGTGTGTGGGGTGTGTTTGTCTGTGCATGTGTGTATATGTTTGTGTCTGTGTGCATGTGGGTGTGTTTGGAAGTGTGTGTGTGTGTGAGTGTGAGTGAGTGTGCCGTGTCGATTTTTGAGCGTGCATGTGTGTGTGTCTGTGTGAGTATGTGTGGGTGCATGTGTGAGTGTGTAATTGTGAGTGTGCGTGGATGTGTGTGTTTGTGTACGTGTGTGCGTGTGAGAGAGTGGATATGCGTGTGTATGTGGGTACCGGTGTGTGTTTGTGGGAGTTTTGTTAAAGCGTGAGTGTGTGTGTGTATGTGGTGGGTGGGTGTAGATGTGGGTGGGTGTGTGAGGTTGTGTGTCTATGAATAGGGGTGATGTGTGTGTTGTTGTTTGTGGGTGTGCGCCTTGGCGTGTGGGTGTGTGTGCGTGTCTGTGTGTGTCTGTGTGTATCTCTGTTTCTGCTTGTGTGCTCATATCCAATCTTTCCCCACCTGTAAGTATTCAGAATGGATCAATAAGACACCGAGAACGAGGAAGAGATCGATTGACAGACACTGTCCGCAATATTTATTGTCAGTCTGAGAGAGGGCAGGGTGTTAAGGCTGTGGGAGTCTTGAGTGCCAAGCTAAATTGTGTAAAAATGGAAGGCTTGGGAGCTATGACTGCCATCTCCCCATTCCCATCATATCCATGCCATTGTGCTTTCACACATGGAAGATGGAGAGCGTCTGGGTCATCAGCAGATCCAACATCACCAACTCCTTCCACCGGCAACAATGGGTACCCCGGGAGCACTTGGCTCTGATCTTCAGCTCGTCCCATCGGCAGGTCTGCTCTCGGCACAGGCCTCTCGACACTTCACATGTCTCTCCAGTCACTGCGAACGAAACCAGCGAGGCCGAGGATTAGCTAGGATTCCTTTTAACCCACTCGCGCACCACGTCAGGATTACCAATGGTGAAACCTGAACAGCCGGGAGTGGGAGCGAATAGGGTCATGGGGATCGTGCACGTGAGACTTTCGTCTCTGCAAATAAACACCCATTAAAACTTTTCGACTCTGCATCTTTTTTCTAGGTTGGGACAGAGTGTGGATGCGAGGCATTTGGAGTCGACCACCACGCCCAGAAAATAAACCTCTAAACCTGCTCCACAGAGCGCCTGACAAACCTGTGTTTCCAACTTGCTCTGTTCTAAAGCTTCAACGCAGATATCGAATTCAATGATTGCTATCTATTCACACGGGCTGAGCCTGAACGGTCGGATCAGGCAGCATTTTTGGTGGATGCTGCCGTGGCACAGTGACTTTTAAAGTCACAGTGTAGTTTTAAAGGCATCAAGGGTGTGGGTTGCAAGTGGAAAATTGACTTTGAGTGGGAGATCACCTTTCAGCATATTGAGATACGGACTCGGGTGACTCCTGCTCTTAGATTATATGTTTCTGGATGTCGGTGTGTGTGTGTGTGTGTGTGTGTGTGTGTGTTTGTGTGTGTGTGTTTTATGTTTCTCTCTGGCAATGTGTCTGTTTGTTTCTATGGTCCACCATGCCTCAGTGCCAAGCAACGAATACGCACTGCCAGAGAGCAGACTGACAGGATTGGAGGGGGCATGGGGCCAATGGGGCTTTGTGAAATCAGCTGAAGCCAGCAGTGTCATTTCAATCCGAGAGCCAGACTTTCGATAACCTCCCACCCACATGCCTCTATGTGGCAGCGACTCACCTTGGTAGATGAAATGCCTCCGTGGCAAAAGACCGGCTCCAGACAGAGACAGGGCCAGGGGTTCAAGGATGAATAGGAGGAATACTCCCTCCATCTTCTGGTCAGCTCCTCGGAGCCTGTAGAGGGCAGAGCGAATCTGTCACCGTTAACAAACCTACTTCCACGGGAATGGTCTACATCAGCCCCACATCAAGTGGCAAGTGAGAAGCGGGGCCTTCCAGCCTGGTAAAAGAAAGATAGTAGGAACAATGGGACTGTCAATATCGGCAACGGCTCCCAACGTCTCCCTCTGTCTCTCATTGTGTTTCTATCTTGCCTTCATACTGTCAATCCTGTTTCTTTTTCTCTCTCAATCTGTCATTGTTTTGTCTCTCACTCTGTTTTTTCTCTCACCTTTTTTTCCCTCTTTAATTGCTTACTCTCTCTGGCTGTCACTCTCCTTTTCTTTCTTACTGTGCCTGTACCTCTCTCTTGCTGCCTCACACCTTCTCATCTTTCTCACTCTGTCATTCTATCTTGTTCTGTTTGTATGTCCCTGTCTCTCTGACTTTCACTCACTCATTTCTCTCATATATTGCTGAATCTTTGTCTTTCACTGTCTCTCTGTCACACTTGCTATCACTCCGCCTACATCTATGTTTAGTTCTGTATGTATGTCTCATTCTCTCATCTCTTTCACTGTTGCTTCTCACAGTTACTCACACTGACTCAATCACTTTCTCTCAACTCAGTCCACCTTCTTTACACCGAAGTGCATGGCCCGTGTTTGAGGTTCGTCTTGGGTGGTGCTGTTTAGCGCTGAGATATTGTGAGAAGCGATTCTGTGCATGGTCCTTCCTAGTTCGCTGTAGCTGACGTATTTGGAATCGAACATCCCTACAACAAGATGTTTAGAGTGCCCTACTTCCTTGGAAGGAACTCAGGCTGAATCCGTGATCGCTTTAAATCATTAACATGTGTACTCATCCTTCGATAGAACATGGGCTTGCTCCAGCTCACTGTATCGTATTTCAGAGAGTCTGTCGATATTTCACCACCTTCTTCACTGAGTCAAACTGCTAACCATTTTCCACAATCCCACAGTGCATCAGCGAAATGACTATTCGAAGCTTTCTGTTCAGAATCACTATGGTGGAGAAGTATAACACTGAATAGCATGGACTAAGTGGATGTTGGGAAGATGTCTTCATTGGTAGAGAGAAGAGGATCCGAGGGCATACACTTAGAGTAAAGAGAGGACCTTTGATAACGAAGGCAATTAGATTTCTTTTCAAACAGATTTGTGAATCGATGGAATTCATTGCCACTAACGGCTATGGAGGTCAGGTCATTTAATATTATTTATACAAACATAATTAGGTTCTGAGTATCAAGGGGGACACGGATTACGGAGTGAAAGCAGGAGAATGGGGTAGATAACCCTATCGGCCATATGGCAGATCGGACTCGATGGGGTGAATGGCCTAACTTCTCCTATGTCTTTTCGCCATTCGGCTGTTCGAGTCCACAATGACACGAAGCAGCATTCTGGCCTGTATTATTGCAGAGCTAACCCACCCAGACTGCACATCCCTGTCACATTGCGGAGAGACGTCCCATAGCCAGTCCACCTGACTCTGCACATTTTTGAACTGTGGGAGGAAATAGCAGCAGCCGGAGGAAACCGATGCTGACACAGGGAGAATCTGCAAATTCCAAACTGACAGTCACCAAGTGTGGAATCGAACCCGTGTGCCCGGCGCTGCGAGGCAGTAGTGCTAACCACTGAGTGAAATTGCTACACACATTCCTGGTAGACAGAGATCCAGAGAATATTTCCCACCACAGAAGCAGAAGTAGGCCATTCAGCACATCACATCTGTTATGCCATTTAATGGGGCCACAGCTGATCTGAACAATCACTGCTGCACTTTCCCGGTCTTCCCTCATTAACCCACAATTCCCTCACTGTTTAAGAATCCTTCTCTCTTTGTCAGTCTTCACTATATTGAATTACCCAGCATCATCAGCCCTCTGTGGTAAACAACTAAATTGTCTCACCCACCTCCCAGAGCACAGTCCCTCCAATCGTGTAGAGCTCCCAGAGCACTGAACCTCTGATAGTACCTATACCCTCAGTGCTGACCATCTCACAGTGCCTATTTCCTCAGCACTGACCCTCCGACAGTGCCCACTGCATCAGCACTGATCTTCGGACAATGCCGAGTCCCTCTGCACTCACCTTCCTGCCCTCATACTGAAACTCCAACAGTGAGGATTTCAGTCAGCAATGACTCTCTCACAATGTGACACACCCTCAGCGTTAATCCTCCAACAGTGCAGCACTCCATGAGCACTGACCCTCTGACAGTGCGGCACTCCCTCAGCACTGACCCACCGATACTGCGGTTTTCACTCAGCATTGATCCTCCGACACTGTGGCGCTCCCTCAGAACTGACTGCCCAATAGTGCTGAGTACCCTCAGCACTGTCCCTCCAACAGTGCAGCACTCATTCAGCACTGACCCTCTGACAGTGCAATGCTCCTTCAGCGCTGACCCTCCAACAGTGCAATATTCCCTCAAAGCTGACCCTCCGATATTTCCACTACATCAGCACTGACCCTCTGACAATGGCCAATCACTCACCATTGACCTTCCGACATTGCTCATTCCTTCAGCACTCACCCTCCCACAGTGCAGCCCTCCCTCAGCACTGACAGCCTCGCAGTACGGGACTTCCTCAGCACTCCATCCGACAGTTCAAATCTCCCACAGCACTTACCCTCTGACAGTGTGTCACTCCCTCAGGTCAGACAGACGAAGAGTGTGACACTTACTCAGCGCTGGGACTCGAACAGTGTAGCACTCCTTCAGCACTGACACTCCAACAGTGCAGCACTTCCTCAGTGCTGAACCTCCCAAAGTGCGGCACTCGCTCAGCACTGACCCTATGACAGTGCAGAGCTGCCTCAACACTGACCCTTCAATAGTGCGACATGCCCTCAGCACTTACCGTCCGACTGTGAGCCTTGTGAGCTCTGGGCCTGGGAAATGCGGAGTTTCTCAGCACAGTCCCATCAACCGTGGGACACTTTCTCAGAACTGACCCTCCGACAGTGTCAAACTAGGTCAGCGTGGTACTCATCCAATGAGGCGCTCCCTCAGCACTGACCATCCTAGGCCCGCTGCCTCAGCGCTGCCTCAGCGCTAACATTCCAACAGTGCAGCAATTCTTCAGTATTGAACCTCCAATAGTTCGGCATTCCCTCAGCAGTGACCTTCCAACAGTGCCCACTGACACAGCGCTGACCCGAAACCATGTGGCAATTGCTCATTACTGACCCTGCGATGGTTTGACGTTCCCTCAACGATGTCATGCTGAAAGTGTGGACATCCATAGCACATATGGTCTGATCGTGCCCACTCTCTCAGCGCTCCAAAAACCTCACGCTGCCGCAGCACTGACACTCCAACTGTGCGGAGATCCTCGACAGTATAGCACTCCCACAGCACTGACCCTACAACAGTGGGACACTCCCTCCAACAGAGCAGGGCAGCCTCAACACTAAATCAATGACAGAGCCGTGCTGGCACTTCACTGACTCACTGACAGTGGCGCACGTTCTCAGGACTCATCGTCCAACACTGCGACAATTCTTTAGCACTGGCCCTCTGACACAGCGGAGGTCCCTCAGCCTGACCCTGTGTCAATGCAACAAAGCCTTACATTTCCTCAGCACTGACTTTCCAACAGTGCAACGATCTATCAACATATATCCTCCCAAGTGCATGCTCCAACAACATTGATGCTCGAGAGTATGTGCTCCCTCAGCACTGACCCTCCAACAGTGCAGCGCTCCCTCAGCACTGACCTTCCAACTATGCGCAGCTCAATCAGCACTGACCCTCTGATAGTGGGAGCTCCCTCAGCACTGACCCTCCGACAAAGCAAACCCTCTCAGCACTGACCATCCAACAGTGCGCCGTTCCCTTGGATCGGAACTTCCAACAGTGTAGTGCTCCCATAACGCTAATGCGACAATGGTTCACCTTCCCTCAGCACTTTCCATCCAACAGTGCACTGTTACATTAACACTGACCATCTAACAGTGCCTCACTGCGTCACCACTGCCCCACTGAGAGTGGGACATTGCCTCAGCTCTGACTCTCTGACAACGCGGAGCTCCCTTAGCACTGACCCTCCAATAGTACCCCATTTCCTTGTCACTGAACCTCCGACAATGTGGAGCTCCATCATTGCTGCCCTTCCGACAGTGTAGTATTTTAGCAGCACTGACACTCCATCAGTTAAGAGCTCCCTCACCACCGACACAGCAGTGGTGCTGTGCTTCCTCAGCACTAATCCTGTGACAGCGCGAGGTTCCCTGAGCACTGACCAACCAACAGTGCAGAGTTCCCTCTGCATTGCTCTTCCAACAGTACCCACTCCCACAAAATTGATCCGGCGACAGAGCAGCGCTCCCTCAGCACTGACCGTCTGATAGCGGGACTCTGCATCTGCACTGACCGTCTGGGAATGCAGAGCTCCATCAGCAGTTCCCCTTACAGTGCGGGACCTAATTAGCAATGACTATCCGTACTGATCCTCCAACATTTCCCATTCCCTCCGCAATGATCCTCTGACAGTGCTGCACTCTCTCAGCACTGACCTGTCCTTCCCCAGCACCGAGCATCCAATGGTGCGGTGCTCCCACAGCACTGAATCTCTGACGATGTGGAGATCCTTCAGCACTAGCATTCCAAAAGTGCAGAGTTCCCTCAGCACTGTCGATTCGGTATTGTGGAACTCAGTCAGCCCTGACCCTCTGACAGGGACAGATTTCCTCAACACTGACCATCCAACAGTGGGACACCCCCTCAGCACTGACTTCCGAGAGTGCATCACTCTCTCAGTACTGACCCTCTGAAAGTGCTCACTTCCTCTGTGCTAAACGTCCGAAAGAGCCCACACCCATAACTCGGACTGCTCAAGTGTGCCCACTCACACAACACAGACCATATAATAGTGCTGCGCTTCCGCCCTAATGACGCTCCGACAGTGTGGAGCTCGCACTGCACTGACCCACGAACAGTTCCCGGCTACTTAAGCACTTACTGGCAGTCAGAAAATGAAGAGCTTGCTCGCTGCTGCGACTTCGACAGTGTGACACTCTTCCAGCACTAAGCCTCCAGCACTGACATTCCGACTATGCCACATTCACTCAATCCTGACACTCCGACAGTTTGGAGCTAGGTCAGCACGTACTCTCCAATCGTGCGGATATCCCTCAAAACTGAAACTCCAACAGTGTGGGGGTCACTCACCAGTGAGTCTACAATCATGTTGCACTCTCTCAGCAGTTACCCTCGAACAGTGTGGCAATCATTCATGACTGATCCACTGACAGTGGGGCACTCTCTCTGCACTAACCTACCATCAATGCAGCGCCCTCTCAGCTCTGTCCTTCTGACTCTAGCACGCCATTAACACTGACGCTCTGTGAGTGCCACAGATCCACAGCACTGACCCTCCGATAACTCGAAGCTCCAACAGCACTGAACGTCCGACCGAACCGCAGTCCGTCAGCACTGACCATCCAACTGTAGGACACTCCCTCAGTGCTCACACTCCGACAATGCTGAATCCATCACCGCTGACCCACTGACAGTGTGGACCTCCAACAGCACTGATCATCAGACTGTGCAGCACTCCCTCTACACTGGTTTTTCCCACAGTGCGGCACTCCCTCAGTAATTACCCTCCAATGGAGAGGCATTCCGTCAGACAGATCATTTAACAATGCCACACCCACTCAGTACTGACCATCCAACAGTACGGCGCTCGCTCAGCACTGACCTTCTGACTTTGCGGCGCTCCCTCAGCATAGATGGTCCAACAGGTTGGCATCCCCTTAGGGCTGTTCCTCTGAGACTGCCACACTTCCTCAGCATGAACTCTCTGAAGGTGCCTACTCCCTGAACATTGATACTCCGGCAGTGCAGAGAACCCTCACCACTGAGTATCAGGCCGTATGGCACTCGCACAGCATGGACTCTCTGACAATGCCGCATTACCACATCACTGAACATCCGACAGAGCGGCGCCACTGTTTATACTGTAACTCGACTGTGGGATGTTCGCTTCATCACTGACCATCCGCCAGTGCGGCCGCACTTATTTTAGACAGCGTGGTATTCCCTCTGCTCTGAACCCCCGAAGGTGTGACACTCCGCCAGTACCAGTTCACTCTGAGAGTATGGCACTCACTCTGCACTGACCATCTGACAGTGCGAGCTCGCTCCAACTGACCTTCGGAATGTTCCAGCTCTTTCAGCACTTACCCTCCTACAGTGTGGCATTCCCTCTGCACTGTCCAACATTGAATCAGTCCCTCAGAAATGACCGTCCGTCAGTGCAGCACACACTTAACACTGACCGTCTGAACATGCGGCACTCCCTCAGCTCTGACCCCCCAACAGTGCTGCACTCCCTCAGCACTGAAGTTCTGACAGTGCCCATTCCTTTGTCACGGACTCTCCGACAGTGCAGTTCCCAGTCAACACTGACCCGCGGCAGTGCGGATCTCCCTCAGTGCTGGCCCTGAAACTGCCCACTCCACCAGCACTGAACATCCAAAAGTGTCCACTTTATCAGTGTTAACCCTCTAAAGTGTGAAGCATCGCTGTGCATCCAATACTGGCCGCTCCCTCAGCAGTGTCCCTCCATCAATGCCCACTTCCTCAGCACTGACCCTCCGACAGTCCTGACTGCCGAATCACTGACTGTCCAACAGTGAATAGATGCCTAAACACTGACCTCTGACAGGATTGGAACATCCAGACATCGTGATGATTTTCTACAGCCTGTGCTTCCAGTTATAGCAGAACATGCTGAGCAATGTGTGAACGTGGCATTTTGCCATGTAGCGATGGCACATTGATTGTGACTATGTAGGAGCTACAAAAAAACAATGTATATTCCCATTCTCTGGCATTCCCATCCCACCACCCACGCCCCCTAACTCCTGGTCAGTGTGAGCACACTCTGATCCTCGTGAGTAATGAGAGACAGACAATACCCAATGATCAATGCAGTGAATTTTATTTACTTGTTTTAGAAAACAGTGTGTCAGAATATTATCGTGTCTACGTGATTGAGCTGAAACAGAATTTCAGAATGAGCAGGCAGCATCAGTTATACTCAGTCATGCCTCGCCCTGTGACACATTTGGTTTTCCCTTCCTCAGCTTTTCCAACAGCAGTACTTGTTACCGGCACATATCCCATTGAGAGTAGTCTCACTTTTGTCACACTGCCTTTGTTTACAAGTTGCTCCCATACTCTTACAATCGCTGAAGAAACCTGGGAAACAGAAAACGCCTTTCATTATTATCAACAGCCAGTGATGTAAGTAGGGTGCAACCAATAGTGTAGTGTAGTTTCACAGAGGGATAGCGAAAGAAGAGTTATCCAAAGTGCTCAAAGTCTGTTCTAACCGATACTGAGAACACAACTGTGCACTCTGCTAATGTGTGGTGTAATTGAGTGATATCGAGTGCCGAATTGTGCATAATGTTTTAGTGTGCTGTAACTGAGAAATACAGATAACAGAATTGTGAACTGTTGCTTACATTTGCTGCAGTTGAGCGATACTGAAAGCAGAATTCTTCACTGCACATTTTATGTCGTACAACTGAGAAATGTTGAGAAAGGATTTGTGTACTGTACATTATATGTGGTGTAATCGAGGGACATTGAGAGCATAAATGTTCATGGTGTTTTCTGTATAGTCTAACTGGGAGATATTGAGAGCAGATGTGTGCACGGTTCTTCATATGTGGTGTAAAGGAGAAATATTGAGTGCAGAATTGTGCACTGTTTTTAAGTATGGTAAAAGTGAGGGGTACCGACAGCAGAATTGTGGGGGTTTAAGGATATCAGCACTGACACATAAAGTGGAGATAACCGTTATGCCAAATGGAAACCAACTTTTCAATCGGCTGAATAAGATTTAGTGTGGAGGCGGGGTGACTGTTACTGAGATGTGAGAAGCCATCTGCTATTGCGACTTCTAAAGGATGAAACTTTCTATCTACACTTTGCAATTGCATCTTCCCAACAATTCTTGTGCTATAAAAAAACTTTTGACTTTTTAAAAAAATGTCCATGTTCTTCGTGTTCATTGTATATTTGGAACATCTTCTGAATACACCCATGGATAAGCCTCAATGATAACAGAAACAAAACAATTTGCCGCCTCTGGCCTAACAAGCGAGGTTTCAGTCTGGGACCTTAACTTTTCCTGTATGACCACACAGCTGGGATCATTTCAATTTGTAGATCAGAGCAGTGCACAGTTCTCCGTGTGAGGTCAAACGATTGGAAGCAAAATTCTGAGAGAACATACCAGCTCATTTTGAAGCAGGATGTCAAGAAATCTGCCATGGTGCCTTACGGGACCATATGAAACAAACTCTGGAATAGGGCATCAGGCATTGCATAAACATTATTTTGTTTCAAGAAATGGCTTAAAGGGAGAGATAGAGCGTGCGAAATAGAGAGCGAGAGACACAGAGAGAGGGAGAGATGGGAGAGGAGAGAGAGGGAGGCAGATAGAGAAGCAGAGACAGAAATAGTGACAGATTATAAAGAGAAGCAGAGAGACATAGGGATAGAGATAGAGAGAAAGAGAGAAATGCAGATACACAGAGTTAAGGATAGTGATGGAGGGAAAGAAAGATCATAAAGATCAGAAGAGACAGAGACTGGGATAGAGATAGAAATGGAGAGACACATGGAAATAAAAAAGAGAGAGAAAGGCGGGATAGAGAGAGAGAAAAAATGTGTGAGAGAGAGACAGAGGTGAGGGGGCGACAGTTTAAAGGAGATTTGAGGATAAAGTTCATTGTACTAGCCCCCTCTCAAGTTTAAATTCTTCGCTCTAATATCAAACATTTCAACTGTGGGAAAAAAGTTTCTGAACGTTAACTCTATCTATGCCTCTCATGATTTTATCAACTTCGACCAAGTCTGCCCTCAGCCTCCGCCACAGGGAAAACGTTTTTCAATGATGTAGAAATGTCAGTGTTAGACTGGGGTGTACAAAGTTAAAAAGTGGACAACACAGGCTATAGTCCAACAAGGTTTACTTAGAAGCTTTGTTTTCGAAGCACTGCTCCATTCGTCAGTTACCTGGTGGGGCAGGATCATAGCATACAGAATGAATCGTATTTGATCTAAGTACTTACATATAAACTATTGGACTATAATCTGTGGTTGTGCGATTTTTAACTGAGCTTTTCTGGCCTATCCTTTATAGTTATGTCCTCTAATCCAGGCAATATCCAGTTAATCCTCTTTTGCATTCTCTCCATTGCTTTCACATCTTTCAAATAATTGTGGTGATCCGCATTGAGTGCCACGTTCTATAGTTGCTCAAACAAAATCTTATAAAGCTACCGCATGATATCCTGCCTCTTGTACTCAGTAATCTGACCAATAAAGGTGATCCTGTCATATTCCTTCTTTGTGAACTTATCTACTGGCATAGCTACCTTCAGGGAGCCAATGAATTGAATCCAAGATCCCTCCGTACATCAATGCTGTTCAGGTCCCTGTCCATGTCTACTTAACACTTGATCTCCTCACAAGTGCAGCGCCTCACACTTACCGTCATTCAGTGCGTTGAAGGATCTGAGATAGGGAAGATCTATATTCAGAAATAAATCAGAGGAGTTGCGGAGTATCCTGAGAATGAGAATTGAGGATGATCAGTAGAAGCCACGATCTTATTCAACAGCAGAACAGAGTAGATGGGCCACACAGCCTATTTATACACCATACACCTTATGATCTTAGAAAGGTAATGTTCACAGCAGCTTCTCTGTGGATGGGGGAGGAGAGTGAGGAGGGATGAAGGAGGACTGAACTGATCTTGAATTAGAAAGACACGGAAATATCCTGCAATGCAGAAGGAGGCCGTTCGGCTCGGCTTGTCAATGCCAGCTCTGCAATTGGGCAGTTCACCCAGCACCATTCCGTAACTTCTTTGTCATTCCTTTCCATATAATCTCATCCCGAGACTTATGTTCGCAATCCCCAGATCCCCATTGGCAGGACGCTCGTTCCCCAAACCCCTCAGTGAGGGAAGGTTTTCCTCCCTCCCTGAGTATTTCTGCCTCCTTTACCAACTCCCTAAGCCCACTAGCTGGTTTAATCCTGTTTAAGAAACGGAACACACAGTGACCCAGGAAATAGGAGCAAGGAAG
>NW_026867564.1:89623-208427 GCF_020745735.1 Hemiscyllium ocellatum
GATTCAATCAAAACCTTCAGGAATTATTTATTTTGAAAGAAATGAGGAAGAGCAGCAAAATAGCGCTGGGCGGACTGCCTTCTTGCACGGCTTGCAAGGATTAAAAGTGCAGAACAGACCCCTTCTGTGATACACATGAGTTAGTGACATGACGCATGCCTTTAAAATCTTCTCTGTTCAAAGTTCTTTCATTCCACTGGAAGACAACTGTAAACCTTAACTTTATGAGGTCTGAGGATATAGAGGCTGAATTAAGTTTTTCAGCCAATGTAATCAGCTCTGTCATTTAAGTGCTGGATCTGATCATGCTCTGCACTATTCAAGGGCCATTTACCCATGACCTTTGAATTCTTCATGATTATAAGTCTCCCTCAGAGTCTTGAATTACTGAGTGACCAAACCTCCACGGCTCTCCGTACTAGTTCCATGCGTTAGCTCCCGTTAGAAAGACAAAATTCCTCCTCACCTTTTCAATTGGTTTTTAATCATTGTCCTATAATTGTGAGAAGATGCCGTCTGGTCCTGGACTGTCCCACGAGGAAAAATAAATCTCCACGTTTCTCCTGCAAAGTCCCCCTTTGAATTTTGTGTTTCAATAAGGTCTCCATTGTTTTGAAACGCTATCCCAACAAAGAGCTATCTTTATCTCCTTGCATTGTCATATACATACTAACACCTGAAGACCTGTTGAGTAAAGTGCACACATGTTTGCCATTGCCTTCAGAGCTCCGGACCTTCCCAGCTGCTCTGCCTGAGATCCATATCAAGATGTCTGTGCTCCTCCAATTTTGACTTGATGTGCCCTGCAGCATTTCAACCAGTTTGCAATTAACCATCAGCTATGCAGACCTCAAATTATAGAATCCCCCTGTGTCCCCCACGTTTTGTCACTATATCTCTCTGTCTTGCTCTCTCGACCTGCTTCTCTCCTTTCTTCATCATCGCTATTCCTCTTTCTCTCTCTTGCTCTGTGTATGCACGTCTCTACTCTTTCTCTATTTCGTCTATCCCTTCCCCCAGTTCCATCTGTATCTCTATCTCGACATTTGTTTTCACGTCTTACTCTTTCGTTCTCTGTTGCTCTCTGTCTCCCCCTCTCTCTCTGTCTCTATCTGCTAAACTCTTATATTTTTTTCACTCACTCTCTCACTATTATGTGGCTGTCACCATCTCTCTCTGTCGTTCCTCCTTTAAAACATTGCTGCAAACAAAATAATTTTGAGACAAATCATGGTCATCTGTCCCATGAGCTGCTTACGTCCCTCATGAACGTATTGGTCACATGCTGCTGTGATGCATCACTGGACATTTTTTGACATAATTTCCTCAATTAGGAACTGCACGGAACACCCAACATTATGCTCCGAACAGTCTTACTTCACTCAGTGTAATGTGAAAATTTCTGTTTTCCAAATTGAAATGATCCCAGCTTCTGCTCATCCTGAAAATATCAGGTCCCACACTGAAACCTGGTTTGATAGGCCGTAAGGGTGACATTGTTTTCTTTGTACTAACATCGTAGCCTGTCAAAGAACAGATTCATCAGTGGCTGCCAGTGTGGGTTCAAGAGAAATACAGCAACATAATATTTTAACGCAGAGAAAGCAACCAAGTATCTTACACAGCAGAAACATTGTCACGTAAATGTATTTCCAGCGATTAGAAAGTTTCATCCATTTAACTGCAGCAATAATCGAAAAGATTATCACCTCTCAGCAAACAGTTGCCATTGTCTCCAGACTAAAGTTTTGGCTTGAACTGTGAACTTCGTTTCCGTTTCGCATAATGGTGCATCTCCAGTTAATGTATCGCTCCTGAGAACCTTAAAATAAGCTTGGAATGCTGCTGACTTATTCCTTAACTGTGTTTTTTTAAATAATGTATTCAGAAAGCATTGGATACACATTAAGATGTTTAATAATATTACAGAAAGGGATATTTGAGATAGTACCTTAGAAAGGATCAAAGATATGGCTAACTAATAAAAACCAGAGAGTCGGGACAAGGGGATAATTTCAGGGTGGCACACTGTAATTCGGGGGCTGCCACAGGGATCAGTGCTTGGGTTGCGATTACCTCAAGTCTACATTAATTCCTTGAACGAGGGAGGCGAATACACCAAAACCAAGTTTGCGTTGGAATTGTGATACTCTGGAAGACAAATCGTTTGGATCATGTAAAGAGACTACAGAGGGACATAGAGAAGCTATGTGAATGTGGAAAACCGGAGGTTGCGACATAATGTGGGGAAATTTGAGGTTGTGCATTTTGACAGGAAAAATAGAGTAGCTGAAAGTTGTAAAATAGAGAAAGAATTCAGAACATTCTGGAACCAGGTGATTAGAGGAGCTCCATACATGAATTTCGAAAATATTGCATCAAAGTGCGGTGTTTACGAGGGACATCAACTAGAATGCGATTTTCATTTCAAAGGGAATGTCGTGTACTATTTGTGTAGTTTTGCAGAAATCGTGCAATGCACTGGTCAAACTACGGCTCTACATGGCTAAAATATTTAACTCTATTTAACCCCGCAAATACAGATTGGCATTGGAATTAGGACACAAAGGATCGAACTACTTGGCCCGAGCATGGAGGAATCTTCGTCAAAGCCGTGGTTAAGAAGATTGAGCAAGCTCTATTTGGACTTAGATGAATGAAATGAGATCTCATTGTAGTATATAATATTCTGACAATTGAGCACAATCCCACTTTCCATTTCTCTCAGTCGTCAAGATTTGAACATTGTACAGAATTCTGATCTGCACAGCACACACTTCGACCACTTTGGGAACACAGCACGAAGTTCTGTTCACCATATCCTTCACTTGCATCAAACATTAAGCACGATGCACATTTCTGTTCTCCGTATCGCTCGGCTAGATCACATTTGGATCTCTATGTGCAGTCCTGGATCTCAATGATCCTCTGTCAGAGGTTACTGCAGAATTCCCTTCTCTACATGTTTTTGTTGGTGCACACGTGGAGCACGCTGGATAATTCCGCTTTCAATATTTCTCTATTATTCTACACTGCACTGTTCTCTTCGATGTATCCTTGCTTCAGCTTATTTTGAGCACTGACTGTTTTATAATAATGAATCATAATAATAATGTTTTCTATTTTCCAGGTATCGACAACGGATGTAGACTTTCAGGGGCAAGGTGTAAATATCACCCCTGTAGCGGAAATGAGACTTCACTGAAAGGGTTATGCATCCCCGGCACGTTCTGCTGTTTGAAAAAACTGAGAATGAGATCACAAAGGGTGTCACAGAGCGAGGCATGACTGAGATCCGACTGATGCTCGCTGCCAAATCTCAGATTCGGGTTCTGCTCAATTACATCGAATCGTAGCATTCTGACCCACTGCTTCCGAAATGTTAGAATAAAGCTCAATGCATTGATCACTGCATCTTGTCTGACTCGTATTTCTCACTAGAATCAGGGTGTTTCCACGTTTACGGGGAGCGTTTTGGGTGGGACTGGTTCGTGGTGGTGTGGAGGGGCAATCAGGAAGTAGAAATGCACGCGTTGATATCTTGCTTCTCGTTTTCCGTTACATTGACTGTGTTATTGCTCAGTGCCAAACTTCCAGATTCAAGCAACAGCATTGCTTCGTGGAACCAGCCCCAACACGAAGGATACGCCCATCACGATGTCGAGAGTTGTCCTGTCCCATCAGATGGGCGGTGTGTAAGCAACCCGTCGCACCGTTGAACACTTTGTACTAAGGAAGAGGGCACTGTCAGATTGCCAGGGAGAAAGGACTGTCACATGTCGGTGTTAACGAAGTGGACTCAGTCAGAGGGTCAGCGCTGACCTGTCAGAGAATTAGTGTTGAGGAAGCAAGCACTATTGCATGGTCAGCACTGAGATTGTGGGCATTGTTCGAAGGTCATTGTTGAGCAAGTGGAGTGCAGCATTGCTAGGGTGTCAGTGCTGAGGGAGTTCCATAGTCGGAAAGGTAGTGTAACAGCAGTGCCACACTGGAAAAAGATCAATTCCGAGAGAGTAACACACTTTCAGATGGTCAGTGCTGAGGGATCTCTCCACTGTGGACGGTCAGTGCTGAGGGAGCTTTGCAATTTCGGAAGTTCAGTGCTGAAGCAGTGCAGTCTTGTCAGATGATTAACGATGAGGAAGGTGCACCGTTGGAATGTCATTGCTGAAGGAGTGGGCCCTGTCACAGTGTCAGGGCGGAATGAGTGGCACACTGTCAGAAGGTAAGTGCTGACGGAGTGGTGGACTTTCGGAGGTTCAGTGATGAAATATTGAGCAATGTCGGGGAAGGATGGAGGAGAAAGTGAGGTATGCAGATGTTGGAGATCAGAATTGAAAATATGTTGCTCGAAAAGCCTGCTGGACACACTTTCCTCATTCCTGATGAAGGGCTTATGCCCAAAACGTTGAATTTCCTGTTCGAAGGATGGAGATCAGTGTTAAAGGAGTACAACACTGTTGAAGGGGCTGTGCTCCGAGGGGCCTAAATATGTGGAATTGTTTACCATAAGGTGGAGTCGCGGCTGGGCCAGTCAGCATGTTCAATGCTGAGATGGAGAGACAGATTTTTAATCAGAAAGTGCACCGTGGGTTAACGGGTAAAAGCAGAAGAGCAGGCAAGGATGATCAGATGAACCACGACACATTGAATGGGTGAACACTTTTGATCGGACGAATGGCCTATTTCTGCTTCGGTGTTCACAACCATTTTGAGATCGTTCTCCACGAGGAACACATGCATTTCCCAAATCTTTGTATCGGCATCTTTCTGGGGCCCAGTGTAGGAATGGGTATCATGATCAGAAGTTTGATCCACTGAAATTCAGTTGCAGATATTGAAGTGCCAAGGCAGTAAGATGGAGCATACCCAGATTGTATCAAATGTTAATCAAAGAAGGAAGTCTCTCAAATTCGTGGAACATACTCAAACCAATGATACTGTTCCTTTTCTAACCTCATACGGCATCAACCAAAGTCCAGACAGGATACACAGTCAGCCCTTTGTCAAAGTGGGACAGCGGTGAGTTATCACTATGCAGGTATCGTGAGGAGAGTCATTGCATGTTCGCACCACATCTCACTTGGTATTGCACTATTCTGAAACACGATCACAGAGTTAGTATTTCGAGTTCCTTAATCCGAGAAAGGAGGGATCCTTATCTTGTTGCAAACGTATTCAGTTCGGAACAACTCAGTTCCAGCGTATTCGGATGACCTTGTGCAGAAATGCTGATTGCAGCACCCCAATGCTGAATAGCACTGTGGAAGAAGGGACTTCAGACAAGACCTGTTCGTCTTCAAGCAAACAACGTTAAGTCGGGTATTCCATTCAAGTTTCCGAGTCAAGAAGGTTTACAAGCGGGATTGATAAACTATTGGAGAAACTACCAGCGATGGAAAATCTGATTTCAAAGTTCAAAATCAGTGTGATTAGCGTCTGCAATGAATTCGGATGGATGGTGATCCAAGGCAGACAGAAACAAAGTGAGAGAAACCGAGCAGAAGACCGAGTCAGAGAGATAGAGTGGCAGATAGAGTAAGATATACAGAGTTTCAGACAGAGATAGGTAGGCAAAGGTTGAGCTCAAGACAGGCTATGTGAGAAGAAAGAAAGAGAGATGGAGACAAAATGTGGGACAGACGAAGAGAAAGAGGGAATGAAACAAAAAGACGTAGGGGCCATCTCCTTCAAGACTTCCATTTCCCCGGTCCCTAACACCTCATCCTCACCATGGACTGATGTCCCAAGGAACCTCTAACCGCCTTGACTCGGGCCTCCAAGCCTTCCTTTTCTTCCTCTCCAGACCCCACCGCCAGAACACTTTCACGAACACACTCATTCGTTTGGCTGAACTGGTCCTCACTCTCAACAATTTCTCCTTCGATTCCTCCCATTTCCTCCAGACTAAAGGGGTAACCCGGTGCACCAGCATGGGCCCCAGATACGTCTGTCTGTTCGTCAGCTGCGTGGAACAGCCATCTTCCGGAGTTACACTGGCAACACTCCCCAACTTTGCTCCGCTGCGACATTGATGACGACATGACCACCACCCCCCCCAACCAGGGATATATTTCCCTCCCTACCGCTATCTGCATTCCACAAAGACCATTCCCCGCGACGAAATTGCCAGGTCCATGCTCCCTAATAAGCTATACTCCACTCCTGGCACATTCCCTGCCACCGCAGGAATTGCAAACCCTCTACTACACCACCCTCCGTAGCTCCGTTCAAGGACACAGAAGAGCCTTCCACATCCATCAACGTTTAATCTGCAGTTCCACACGTCATTGAGTGTATCCCGTGCTCCCGATGCAGTCTTCCCTACATTGGAAAATCGGGGCGCCTTCTCGCAGAGTGCTTTAGAGAACATCTCTGGGACATCCGCACCAATGAACCCCACCACCCTGTGGCCGAACATTTCAACGCCCCGTCGCACTCTGCCGAGGATATGCGGGTCCTGGGCCTCCTCCATCGCCACTCTCTCACCACCCGATGCCTGGAAGAAAAACACCATATCATCTGCCTTAGGACCATTCAAACCGAGGGCATCAATGTGGACTTCACTTGTTTCCTCATTTTCCCTGCCCCCACCTTACCCAAGTTCCCAACGTCCAGCTCAGCAAAGCCTTTGTGAACTGTCCCACATTTCAGTCTTCCTTCACACACATCCGCCCCACCTTCGTGTCTGATCTATCAACTTTACCCCCACCCCATCCAACTATTCCACTATCAGCTACCTTCTCCACAGCTCCAACTCCTTCCCATTTATCTCTGCTCCCCCGAGGCTCACAGTCTCATTCCTGAGGGCTCCGAGCAGAAACGTCGCGTTATCTGTTCCCCGGAGACTGCCTGAACTTCTGTGCTTTTTCAGCAATGCACACTGAATTCTGATGTTCATCATCTGCCGACCTCACTCGCTCCAACAGAAAAATAGTGACAGACAGAGAGAAAGGCAGGGTGAATGACCAATTAAAGTGGGAGACAGAAGGTCACAAAAATATATAAGGTCAGAGAAAGACAAGTGAGAGACGAGAGAATATGAGATACATAAAGTGATAGAATGGGCAAATGATGCAAGACAGAATGAGAGAGACTGGGTGAGAGACTTCGGATTCTTTGCTCATATGATCAGTCCGTTTATTACTGTTCCCTTCCTGGTACCAGGATGGAGGGCTCAACATCTCACTTGACCATTGCAGTGGAGCTTTTGGGGATCATACCCTGGGACCGAGGACCTGATCCATTTTGCCCTTTGTCCTGTCCAGAGTCGGGGGACCTGACCAGAACAAGAAGCAAATATTCTTCTTCGTCCTTGAACTCCTGGAAATATTTCAGTTCATTGCAATTTCTTTAATATTGCAATTCTCATGAAACATCGCAACTGGCAGTTGGATTAGGCCACTCGACTCATCGAAACTGAACTATTGCTTAGCCTGAAACTGGCCAGATTAAAAAAGGGACTGAGAGAGGAGAAAACAAACACACACAGACACACAGGCACACACACACACACACACACGCTCACACACAGTGAGTGATGATATACAGTTACGGTAACTATGCTTGTCAATGTCCGGAAACTTGCTACAATTGAACAATCTGTCGTCATAAATTTAAATCGAGCTTTCGACGAAGGGAAGCGACTTGGTCTGAGGTGGAGTACCTGGAGGTAAGACCGGGTAAAAATTGGAAGCAAAATAGTTCAGCTTTTACAATTCACAATGAGAGAGAGAAGCACTACTGATAACGTCGTTGATATCTCACAGACAGTTTTGTGGGTGGGGACCGTAGTGAAACCGCAATAAGGAATGTCCCATGTACTTCACAGAGGAAGGCTGCACTTGGAACTATGCCTGAACACATGGCTTCCAGACCATGCCGATCTGAAGAAGGTAAAAGGACCTAAAGAACAGCTGTTCAGGGTGAGGCGAAGGTGGGACAGGCAGAGGGGTGCCGTGGTGGATGGGGCATTTTGTTCAATAAAGTGTGGTACGGCTTCAGACCACCCTCATGTGGTGGTGATGATTAGGCACTGCGTGTCCCATTGTGAAGAGAAGCTGGGAGGAGCCCGAGAACTCGAAGTTGTGAAACTGGAGGAAAGCGACAGAGGACTGGCGGATGCACGTCCGAATGAAACGAAAAAGAAGAGAAAAACATTATATCGATTTTGGAACAGACGTGCTCTGCGGAGCAATAGTGGACAGAAAACGCAGATGTGCAGAAAAGTTTTGAATTTTAGGAAGGAGGCAGAAGCGGACTTTAACGGGGTTGCACAATAAGAGCATGAAGCAGCGGACAGGAGATCACAGAATGAAATATGTTTAGTGACCGTTGTAGACACTGTGGTCTGGGAATTCCATGGTGGAGTCACTGTCCAGTTGGAGAAGGCAGGCGCTATCCAAAAGCTAACGTCGACCTTCTGTAATGTTTGTTCAGTAGGCTAGACAGCAACCACACCACGCCTAGTAGAAAATAGTAGGGTTGGATCTGAGAGCACGAAGTGCAGTCAGTTCAGAGGGCAAGAGTCTAGAATGGAGAACGGGGAACAGGCAACCTGAGGCGACGAAAGTGAAGTTAAAAGATTGCAATGAAGAGGTCGACTTCTGATGAAATGTCAGAGGGAGCAGTCCAAGTGCTGGAAGAGTGTTGGAAGTGGGTCAAATGCATTGTGGAAAAGGGAGAGGATTCTTGCCTGAAAGAATTGACACGTAGGTATCTCGGAATATTTGTATTCAGTGAGCTCAAACATGTGTGATTATGCCATTCTTTAACAAAGTTCTGTTTTCCTTGACTTTTCTCAGAGAGGTAGTAAATACACAGGCTCTCGAGTGTCTAGGTTTAAAGTTTTTTAGGGCCAATTTGTTTATAGCTAACCGAAACTGCCTCAGACAAAAGGCATTCAAGTTGATGAAGTGTACTTGCCCAATGAAAGAGGAGTGGCCAGTTCTCCAACTGAATTGGTCTCCCGTCGATGCTTTTTTTTTCAAGCAGACTGTTATGAAGCTGCTGAACTCAAAGAAGCAGATCCATGCTCTTCCTCTCTCTGTCGGACATCACTCCTGAAAAAGACACCTGTCTTTGATTCTTGTTTCTCTTTTTTTTGTAAAGGCGTGTTCAAAGGGATTGTTGCAGGTATTTGGACCAGCTTCATTAAGTTGGGATAATCTGTTGTATTTTCAGATCCGATCAGGCATTCTGCATTCTGTTCATCTTTGTTTATCTGCCATTTGATAATTTTGCAAATACATTCACTTTACTTCAATATGAAGCGGTTGGTCCATCTGCATTACTCCTAGAATACCCACGCGACATCTGATTTTAAAAAAAACCGGAAAAATTGATGTTCCAGTTGTAAAATATGTTGAGACTTCTGGCCTAGTCCATAACACATGGATAAGTATAACGGTGAATGTATTCAGATTGTATGACACCTTTTGCTGATGGAAATTGCAATCGTACAAATAATGGCGGCGTGCCGTCCAGGAAGATGCAGAAGTGATGCAAACACAGCAGCACTCGAAGAATGGCTGAGAAACAACTGATGGACGAATATGTCTCGTAAACAAACAGAGTCACTATGCTCTTTATTTATAGTTTTCCCTTTGTAGAAGTATTAATTACCTTGGTCATGTTTGAAGATGTGTGATTAGTTCACAAACATTTCCTTCTTGGAGATTTGTTCCCCATCTTCAATCAATATTTTCTCTCAAAGATACCTTTTATTGCACAAAACGTGATCTTATGATAAGATGTCGTCTTGTGCAACAAAGGTCATGTTTGAGAGAAAATATTGCTTACAGACGGGGAACAAATTTAGCAATCAACGAATTTCGTGACAAAAGAGGTAAGTGGTGTTTAAAATGTCAAATATTTTACATCTTTTCGCGATGGCTACAGCAATTGAAACCTTCTTAGTAGTATGTTTCTGTAAGTCAAATCCCATGACCATCGATTTGATTCTCCCTAGAATCTTATGCGACGAGACAGATTGTGAGCTGATATCAACTTTAGTGTGGGCAGATTTTGCACAGAATTCATTTTGTGCATTCATGAACTTTTCTGTTGAATACTCTGAGATACACCGAGGATGGTTCAGATTCTGAAAGCAGAAATATAACAGAATAAAACAACTCAATCATTGCATAGCCGGCTGGACCAACTGTTCATTCTTCGCATTTTGTTTTGGAAGTTGCAATGAATAGGCAAAGTGATAACTGAGATGGGGAGTCAGTGAGTATAAAAAAAGCAAATCAAACTATCAGAATATGTTCACTTACCCATTGGACGGATTGTACATTTTTAGGCCCTGAGCAACTATCAGAGGCGGTGAGTTACCCTGTATCTCAAAGACTCAGTTGTTAGTTAGTTGCCATGGACAAAACACAGAACAATTCACGAAGATGCATAGTGTGTTCCTGATGCACAGGAGAAGATGATATAGCCCAGAGAACAGTAATATCGCCAGCTTTCTTGAAATACTGAGACCGACATGGCCGAGTGAATGTCGGGACATGGGAAGATTCGGAGTTCGGAGCAAGAACAACCACCTCAGTGGGAGGTTCTCAAGATGCAGGAAAGCAACAGCTTACATAGCTCAGAGGGTTTCTGCGTGAAACAGATTAAAGAGGTATAATGCGCTCTCAGCTGGATGTGGGGCACCAGAAGTCAGCCGAAACTGACTTCTCAATTGAATTACACTGTCAATATTTGTGGCTAACTTCTAGTGCCCCAAATATTGACAGTGTAATTCAATTTAGAAAATTTCACATTGCTGCTTCGGCCAGAAGAAGCCATACTTTTTTATGCATTTCAAATTACTGTTTCTGTTCAATCTACTGTTCCAGCCAAAAAAAAATGTTCCCTGACTTTATTTTTTAAATGACTATGATTCATGCAATTGAGTGGCTCCCCGAAAAAATGATGCATGTATAAATATCGACTCCCTTCCATTGCCACGGCTGTGGAGACTCAGAGTACTCCACTGTCTCCCGTAATCATTCACTTTCACTCAAAATGGGGAAGCTTGCAATTCTGCTCGTGAAAGAGATTTATAACATTCTACTTGCAGCAGTAGCTATTCCTGTTAACTTGATCTGTTTAACCGTTTTCTCCTAATCAACTTGTTCACAGATATTTTTAGAAACGTCTGAAGTCGGCAAGACATGAGCCAATGTTTCTCACTCCGTGGGAACGGGCACTGCCACCATCCCACAAGACAGCCTGATGAGTCAATATACTCTCTCTGTGTTGAACCCTGTCATCTCTCCTTCTGCATATTCGTATATTGAGTCAGCATACCAATTTCCAACCTACTAAGTTTTGATAATAACAAATTTGCAGAAATCAGGCACTGTTGTTTTCTTCACATAGCGAACTTGGCCACAATTTGGAGTCTCTCACAAAGAAAATGTAGTCTTTCCAAGTTTATCACTGTTTACATGTTGACCATTGCAATAACAGATATACTGGTCCTGATCAATAATGCAATACTCTATCACATCTTCAATTAACAATTTCCTTTTTCATTACTGTCCCATCCTCCTGTTTGCAGAGTCATTACAGACGTGTTCGTGGACACTCCCGAATTATCTGTTTGGTACATTGTTGCTTTCACATTTGACTGGTTTGTCGTGATCTGCTGCCAGACATTTCAAACTAAAACATTGCACAAAGAAACCTACAGCCACTCTTGTCATAGCTATCACGGTTGTGATCGTACTGCAGAAAGTGCCGGTTTCGTTTGCTGATGAATTTTAGAAAACTATAAACAATATACTGTGGGCTTACCGGTCGGGGCAGCAACCTTTCCCTCTTATAACGGTGTAGATTATGTCTGACTTCACAGTGCCGGTGTGATTTGTATTCTTTTCGCTCTGATTGCCTTGCATGATTCATTAACTGCCCAACTTGTAGAACTAGCGAATTGAAGCTGCACTGAACTCCAGAACTCCAAGACTGGGAAGCAAAGCGCCTCAGAAATGGAGAACAGTAGAAAATGCACCAGTGTATTATTCTCAATATCAGTAACCTTTCTTTATCTCTGGTTGACAAATTCCTTGAGTTTAGCTCTTACCAAAATAACACGCACCGTTTCGTATAGAGGCAAGGTCACAAACTCTGAATTGATCGCCACTGAAGTGGGAGGTATCATGACGTATTTGTGGTTGCTTTCTAAATCCTTGCATTTATGCAGTGACACAGAGCAAATTCAGAGCAGATTTGAAAAATATGGCAAAATCTCCTTGTGTATTAATTCGAACATATGTTTGATAGAGATCTACAAAATGAATTCTGTCGAGAAATGGTTTCACCAACAATGTGGTACTTCAGCGGCTTTCTCCATCAGAATGCATCCTTGTTTCTGAGAAAATGAAACATGGTTCATTTTTCCATTCACATTTCTTCGAATTATCAGAGCACCTTTGCTGTGCATATTGTTTTCTGTTTTCCCAATTACTTATTGAATGAAGACCACCTCGTTCACTAAACACGGCACACAATGCAGCCAGAGGCTTCAGGTAACCTGATGTTAATGACTCCAATGAAAAATAGAGGACTTCATTGCAGCCATTGAAATCGAGAACGTCTACATGAAACCATCAATCCCATCGCGTTGAATCATAAACTTCAGTATGGTATATATACATGTCTTGACAATTCACTTGGGCAATGCGTAAGAATATTGGAATGTGTGGGCACAATATAGGAGAGAACGTAACAATGACAATAATTGACAGATTACTTTTCACATGATTAACGGCATCTGTAGAAAACAATGCACGCTCAGTCAATCGATGTTCCATCTCACTTGTTTGATATTAGATATTTCTTACACTTGGAATATTGCATTCACTCTAATTGCAGTCTCTCACGAATTGTGATTGGTACAGCGACATCTTCAGTGACATTATAAAAATATGAAATAGTGACAAAATCAACACTTCCAGCGCTTTAGCGAGGAGATAAAACAGCTAGGATGTTTTAAAGAATAGTGACACTTCTTCAGAATGGTTGAATATCATTTTGCGTTTTCTCTGCATAAGTTGTGAAATAAATGATATCAAAATGCATTAAATGAGTCTTTCAGCATAGTGATTTTAAAATGTCTGTTTGATATGAAATAACTGCAACTCAAACTGCAATCACAAATAATTCAGATAAAAATAGAACTGATATTAATTATTTAGTCATCAAAACAGAAAGTGTTAGAGTAACGAAATAGTTCTGCTGGATTGGCAGAAAAATACACAGGTAGTGTTTTGACACGAATTACTTTTCGTCAGCGGTTTTCACTTCCATTCTGAGGGAGAAAAATGTCGTTTTTGCCCCTGAGGCGCTTAAGTTGCAATTAAAAATGACATGCAGCTTTAAAAATTTCACAATGTCATTCTTGGTCACCTTGCCTTTACCTGTTAAGAATATCGGAGAAAGAGAATGGGTGACAATTATAATAACCTGGATGATGTATGACGAGCAAACTCCTGAAATCCAGTCATTCTATTAACATAAATGACATTTTGCAATAAAATCAGAAATTATGACAGTATCTCCTTAAAGATCACTTGCCTAAAATACAAATGTGAAGAGTTCATGAGGAGCCACAAGAAAACCAGTTCACAATGGCAAAACCAATATGTATTCATACTCCACTCTGCAATCATAGATCGACACAGAGGTTTTTAAAGTCTTTGTGCAGAGTCTATCTGTACTGACAGAGTTAAAACTGGGTTGAATATGAACATGCTTCTGAAATTTGAGTGATGTTTTGCGGAAGTGAAAAGTGATCAATTCTCCTCTCTCCTTAGTGACTGGACGATAACGGGTGTACAACATAAGTGAAGAAAATTCTCAAACAAATACAGAGAAACAGCTCAGCCAAACTTTCGTACACAAAGATTCATCGACAGCTAAATACTGCTCCATATAAAATCTCTCCCATGATTTGAAGGAAACGGAAACGAATCTTGGTTCGGACAGATATAGAACCATTGACTGTATTACAACTCTAAGCAGGCAATTGAAGACTGTAAATCTGTTCTTTGGAGCAATACAGACAATGCAAAGACGACACAATTTTCAGAAGCATGGTCTTACGTTAATAAGTTTCACTGTGTGGACTAGAATTTGTCGGCCAAATTGTCGGATGGACGTTAAGAGTTAACCACGTTGCTGTGGGTCTGGAGTCACAGGCACAAAAGACAAATTAAGCCGACAGTTTCCACAAAGGATATGAGATACCAACGGTATTGTTTTTTCAACAATAGTCCTGAATTCAAATATTTACACTCCTCATCCCCGACCCCGACACCCATCTTCCCATCTCTGCTGAATTGAGTTCAAATTCCCCATTGAGAATTGTGCTAAGGAAGTGTTACTGGATATAAAATATTAATATCTCTCCATAGACACTGCGAATTCTATCGTAGTCCTGCCGCATTCTGCACTGCAGAGAATGATCTGTCTGTGTTGCAGTGAGATCATTCAGCTTTGTGCTGGCCTTACACTCGTACAAAATCAATTATATTCCTTTTCTTTTCAGGGAACGAAAGCGGTTCTGACCCACACAGTTCAGAAGTACATCAATTGCATTAACAAAGAGAGTCATAAAGATATATAGGCAAGTAACTTCCTGAGGCAACAGGTTTCTATGAAATTGCACTTCCTCGGTTTGTTACAGTTTTCATAGCTTCTATTTTATTCTCATCTGCGGAAAGTGGATTTATGTAAGTAATTCGGACGAAAGAGCACGAATAATACTCTGGCAATTGCAAACTGCTGTTTAGTGACAAAATGCTCCTATTCCCCCAGGAATACATAGGGACGCTGCCAGTGTTTGATCTGTGTAGTCTTAATTGCAATTCTGCCTTTGTAGCACTCTCGGGGCTCACGAAGTAAACTTGATGCTGTTTCCTTTTGGTTCCATTTCATTCGCTGTGCTTGCTGACATTGAGGAACATGGACAATATGCTCCAGGAATAAAATGGCTCACGCGCTGGTTAACCAGTTTTGCTGATAGGTACTTTTATCATGACTGGCTAAATGACCCGAAATAATCTGAGAGTGTGCCATGTGGGAAAGTGTTCGATTGAAAATGTCAAAGTACTGTATTTTGGAAATGCATGCACTCAATTCCACAAACCATCTGGTTTCACGGTGGAACCATTAGTGTAATGTATTCTCAAGTTTGGTTCTCAGTTTAGACTCTCCACCACATTCTAACCCCAAAGCTACATCTCTCCCGTTTATGCCTCGCATTTTTCAAACACGAGAAACAGCTTAATGACCAGAAAAAAACAAGGAGTGTACGATTTTAGGGCGATGAAGAGAGTCAGAGAGAACCTGAAGTGTGATCCCAAGAATAAAAAAATCTTACTGTTTATGATTGCAGATAATTTTGAACTGGCATGGTCGATATTGTCAGTGATATCTTTTGTTACCAGATGTATCGTTCGGAATGTCAGTCAATGTCATTACTTTGTGCCAGAATCGGGCTTCTTGCTGCAGATCCTCAGCTGCTGGACAGAGCCTGCGCTGTATGCTGTGACCCAGATTACGTTCAGACAGCAGCTGAAGATTAAGTATCGTCAAATCAATCAATCGATCATAAATCACTAATTTAATAATTAAATCCAGAAAAGTCTGAGTTTTTAAAAATTGCAGCAATGACGCTGTCTGTCGCTGTATTAAATCTCTTAAGGTACTACTGCCTTGTTTCAATCTTCCAGCACATGATACTTGGACCTTTAAATTGGTCTGCCGTCTTTGGGTAAAAAACAAAAGGGGCACCATTCGATCGGTCTGCCATCGTACACACTCTTAATCCATAGAATACTTTTGCTCTCCAATTTGCTTGACTCTTTACATTCGTCTATTCCTCTTGACATCTGTATCTCTTCTTCCTTCCTGCCTTCCTCTCCATCATTGATCACCAACTCGCTTTCTCTCTATATTTCCATCGCTCTCTATTCTTCCCTCTCGCCCTCTTCTGTTTCTACAGCGAATTTTTTTCCAACAGCAAAGAACAATGCAGAACAGGAACAACCCCTCCGCCCCAAAGCCTGTGGCGACAAATTTTACATTATCTTCAGTTGCAGGTTCTGTATTCGTTCTTTCCTTTCCTAATCATGCATTCGTCCAGTGCTTCTTGAATGCTGCTGTTGTGTTTACTTCCACAACGCCTCCGGCCGCCTGTTCCAGGCACTCAACAGCATTTGCGACAAGGACTTGCTTTGCAAATCTCTTTTAAAGCTACCAACAATCACCAAAGTCTCTCCGCAGCACAGCCCCCTCCTCCTACCACGTCTGGAACGTAAGTCGCTTCATAAACGGACTCTCCAAAATGTGAAAAAAGTGTCATAAATTCCACACGATCCATGCATTCACAATTTTTTGAACATCTATCAAGTCGTCCACCAACCTTCTGCATTCCACTGGAAACAAAGCCAGTGTATGCAAACATTCTTCACAGCTAACATTGCCCATACTGGGCAAAATCCCCGTAAAACTTTACTGTATGCTCCCCAAGGCATTCTGGTAGAGTGGTGAAAAGAACTGTGCGCAATATTAACAAGTGTGACCGAACCAAAATTCGATAAAATTGCAGCATAACTCGTCCATCCTTATATTTGTTTGCCTCTTCCAATGAAGCAAAGCACAGCATGGGCCTTTCTTTCCAAGCATAGGAAGGGTATGTTAGTGATGGAGCGAGTACAATTCAGGATTACAGAAATGATGCATGTTCTTCAGATTACGATATGAGGATTTTACAATTGAAGCATTTTGACTCTAGAATTTAGAAAGGTAAAGGTTTGATCGAAATCTTCACGTTGTCAATGGGGTCCGAGTGGGGGGAGGGGAAGGGTGGATAAACCTAAATTTATTTTGCGGGTTGGACATGCTGTAAGTGTTGGCTTTGTCTGACATTTAGAGCCAGAGATGTTGCGAAGCACTTGTACACATGGAAGATTGAAACGATCCTGCACAAACAAGAATGAATTCTCAATGAGTTGTTAAATTTTTCTTGTCCAACAACACTAAGGATTATGGACAAAAAGCAGGAATGCGGAGTTCATCAAGAGAGGCAACCGTTACGTCGGTGAATGGTGGAATGTGCTTGAAAAGTTCAACCGACTCCTCCTATCTTGTGTTCATATGAAACTCTGCTTTATTGCATGGAACCAGGAGGTTACTTTTTGTCTCACCAATAACTGTTATTTGACTTTCAGAGATCGGGAATAATAGAACACACTATGATCTGGAGCTGAAATCTGTTACGCATGCATTTTCGACAGAATTGGATTGGATAAGTCTAATCCCACCTCTGACATATTTATTTCAAAACTGTGAGATGTCGCAAGAGCACCATCCAAGTTAGCATCGACATTTTCGGTGCATGTGCTTGACTTCGGCATCAAAACCACCTATATCCAACTGACCCTAAGATTGCCACAAATTTTTGTTTCTGAAAAAAATCCCAATTCTTCCAAATTTCTTATTTCGTTGAATCATTGGTCTTGAATGTCATCTTGACTTTAATTGAACTGTGCCCAATCTCTCTGCTATAGAAGATTTCCTTCACTGGGATGTCTTTAGGAAAGAGGCCGTTGCGATTGAACCCGACGATACGTCTACTGACATATGAAGGGTATTTGGAACCTTTGCTTCCTTCAACAACCTGCATGGAAAACATGATTAGTTGGAGGAATAATGGTGGGCAATGGATTTGAAATAGTTTCTTTTTCACTGGCCTGGCATCGGGCTGATATCGGTTAACTCCTGGTCTTCTCCCAAAGGAATTGTTATGGTCCAGAACATACCAGAACATCTCCAAATAGTTTAAGACTGCTGTCTAAACGGGATGGTTTCCTTACTTTAAGGCAAATGTAAGGTACCGTGTTCCAGTTACGATGATAATGGTCAAATTACTCAACATTAAGCAAAACAAAATTTATTCAAGCACTATTGTTGAAAGACAACGGCCAAATGAAGAGCTGAGAATCACTTTAGTCAATTGGAAAAATTAACAGTGTATTGGATGCAGTAAATCTTACTGATGAACTGTTCTGATATAGTAACATGCCATAAACAAACCGCTTTGCCAAAAAACGCACATTGAGAAGTCTGATTCCCTCACACGCGATGTCTACAGCAGAAAGAGAAACGCCAGATTCTGGCTGTACACGCGAACGGGTGAAAGATCTCTTCTCATTCTGGTGAATTTAAGACGTAAAAACAATCAAGAAACCCTAACCTGCGAGACCAGGACACACCCATTCAGGCTGCTTCTATTGTTCCAGCTATTTATAAAACCAAGACCTGACAAGCCATTCACAATACCACGGACGGTTCTGCGCCTCTGGTTCAACCTATTTCTAAACAGGAACCACGATACAGTACACATTCTATAGGCACGCCATTATCTCAACATGGTATCACTTTTCCTTGGATGCTAACACTCACAACCGTACCTCTCCATACACACCACTGCCACAAATCAAATGCTCGTATCCCTTATTTTGGGGGCGCGGGGCGTGGGGTGGTCATTTATACTTTCTCAATCACCTCTCTCAAACCTCTCATCTGATGCCCAGAGGAAACTACCCTTTCGAACCTATGAGCAAGATCATAACAAGCCTACTCTGCCATTCAGTAAGGTCACGGATCATTTGATTTCAAACTCGTCTCTGCGCTCAGTAGCAGCGTCTGTACAAAGTAGGCTTGCAACATAAGTGGAGTGGCGACAATAGCATGTTGAAAATACAGAATCCTACAGGCACTCAGTCACTGCTTGTCAACAACGCCCAAGTAGGGAGTATGATGGAATACTCCCCACTTCTCTGGAGGAGTGCAGCTCCAATAACACAAAAGAAGCTTGTTCATATTCGGGAAATGTTTGGGAAACACATTCACAAGCATCCGTTCCCCAGACCACCAACGCTCAGTGTCAGCAAGAAATTCGCCAAAACGTCTTCAGATAGCACCTTTCGAAGCCACGACCATTTCAGGTGGTCCCTCTGGAATTATAGGAATGGCAGATGCATATGAATACCTCCACATGTAAGTTCCCCTTCAAGTCATTCACCATTCTAACCTGGAAATATATCACTGATCCTTCAGTGCCAGGAGAAAATACCCTGCAACTGCCTTCGTAATTACACAGTCCCTGTACCAGCTCAGCAACACCTTCTGAAGGAACAGTTAAAGACGGACAATTCATGATTTTTTTTCAGCCAGTGACACCCACAACTGTGAATGAATAAGATCAAGTTTTGCTGTTCTGTTTATGTTGATCTATGTCGAGGAGAATCAGCTCTTTACTTGTTTGGACACCGACATACTTACACATCTTCATCCAGGATAGGTGAGCACGATGACTGTCCGACTAAGGCATCTGCAACATGGATCATTTTCCACTTGGGAAAAATAAAAAAAAACAAAAAGATTGAAATGTTCGTCTTGAAAAATTGACAGTACATCATTCCGTCTTGCAGTCAAATTTGCAGCGTCGATTTGTTGAAGCTACATATCATGATGGTAGCACAGACCTACCCCAGGAGTGAAAGTGAGGACTGCGGCTGTTGGAGATTGCAGTCGTGCGTGTGGTGCTGGAAAAGCACAGCAGTTCAGGCAACATTCGCGGAACAGGAGAGTCGACGTTTCGGGCAAAAGCCCTTCATCATGAATGAGGCTGATAACACCGGGTGTGGAGAAGTAAATAGGAGGGGTTCGGGCTTGGGGGAGGTGAGCTGATAGTGCGAGAGGTGAATTGAGATGGGGAAATGGTGATAGGTCAGACGGGATGGTACTTAGGATAGGTGAGAAGAAAGATGAAAAGTTAGTCCGGTCATGAGGTGGTGCCGAGTGGAAAGCGGGGAATTGGGCTAAAATGTGGCCGAGGAAATGAGGAAACCTTTGAAATCCATATTCATTCCGTGGGTTTGGAGCGTACCGAGACGGAAGATGAGGCGTTCTTCCTCCAGACGTCAGGTGGTTAGAGAGTGGCGATGGCGGATTCCCAGGACCTGCATATCCTCGGCGGAGTAGGAGGGCGAGATGAAGTGTGTAACCACGGGGCGGTGGGATTGGTTGTTGCGGGTTCTGCTGATATGTTTTCTGAAGGGCTTTGCGATCAGGCATCCTGTCTCGCCAATATCGAGGAGATCGCATCTGGATCAATAGAGGCAGTAAATGACATGTGCAGAAGAGCAGATGAAAGGTTGATGGATGCCAAAGGCTCCTTAGGAGCATGGATGGAGATGAGGGGAGAGGTTGGGCGCAGGTTTTTCAAAAAACTGTGGTAGCAGGAGAAGGTGCCAGGAGGGGAGGATTGTTTGGGGCGTGGAAATAATGAGCGAATCGCGGAGGCAACAGTCTTTATGGAAAGCAGCAAAGAGCTGGGCGGGATAAATATATATGTTGGTGGCAACCGTTTGTAGGGGGCAGAAATGATGGAGGATGTTGCGATGGATACAGTGGTTTGGTGAGTTGGAAGGGAAGGACCAGGGGATTGTTTCCTGCATGCAATTGGATGGTTGGTGTTTGAGGGCAGAGCTGCAAGAAGTGGATATGATGCGCTGGTGGGGTCATCAACCACGTCGGAGGGGATATTGCTGTCTTGAAAGAAGGAGTGATAGAGCTGGTCAAACCACACATTTTAAAAACAAAACAAATGTTTCTTACATTATTCCGAATGAAGCACGACAGAAAAAAATAACACAATATAGACTATTTGAACATATCTGAAAGCGCAACCGAATCTATCGCAGCTCAATGATAATAATCCAAATCCCAGCAACATCCCGATAACATCAGCCATTAGTAAGAATTTAAATCCAACCACAGGTCCCTTCAGGAGAGCTGCCGGGCAGAGAATCATCATTTAAATTCTTTTCACTGCAGCTTTTCTTTGGATTCCCAGCGAAAAGCTAAACCAAAGCAGAAGCAGCCATGATCTTGAATAAGTGGCTGCTTCTTGTCATTGGACAAGTGTTTGAAAACACCTGAAAACGTTTCCCCTGGTGGTTGATTTGAGTAGTATCTGATAGCCATAGCCTCAACCAGACAAATTGGCACCTCTGCCTTTTAAAACCCTCTTGAAAAGTGAATACAAGAAATATGTAACCTTGCTCAAGGGCGAGCATCAACAGGTATTCGACAGACTCATCAAACCCCTTGGTGGAAATGAAGTGCGGCTGGATGATTAAACAAACACTTTTGAAATTACAACTCCGCAATTGGTAACTTGCATGAGGCTTGGGTTTAAATGTTCGAGGAAAAAGTGAGGTCTGCAGATGCTGGAGATCAGAGCTGAAAACGTGTTGCTGGAAAAGCGGAGCAGGTCAGGCAGCATCCAAGGAACAGGAAATTCGACGTTTCGGGCATGAGCCCTTCATCAGGATTGGGTTTAAATGTTACTGAACAAAGATTCTTTGTCAGGTTTCGGCATATATTTAACCTCAATTTACTTGAATATCACCACATGACATGGGGGTGTTGCATGATCTCCACTTCTTCATCCCTGAAAGTCTCTGTAGATCAAGAGATACAATCAGGTTCCGTGAAGCCTCTTGCCTCTTGTTGCATCAACAACAAGGTTAAAAGGAGAAAAAGCAAGGCTTTTGTCGCTTTCTGTTGAGCTCTTCGTTACCAGTTGTGTTCACTGGAAGGCAGAAATTCTTTATTTTCTATCATTCATGATCGTTCTATCCCATACTCGCACATACACACACTAACACAAGCGTGCTCATGCACCAACACACACACACAAACACACACACACACACACAGACACACACATCCACGCAAACAAACACACACAGACAAACACATGCACACACATATACGCAGAGGGCTAGCTCCAACACGAATCTGTTGAAGGGACAGTTCAGTCACGGAGATCTGCAGTCAAGTAACTCAAAGGAAATGTGGATCTTCCTCAGTTGAGGAAGTGAGTTGAACGGTATTCTGTGGGAAGTCTGCTCTGAAACAGAACATCCGCAGGATGGTGACAGACGAGGCCAATGCATTGGGTGTAAAATATGATTCCGCTACAGGCAATATTAGAGCGACCACATTTCAAAGGGGCTCTCAGAATCTCTGTGCTGCCAATCTCCTGTTCAGACAAAATACGTCGATCGGATTCAGAAAGTAAAGAGAATCAAGAGGTATTATTTTATGGAGTAAACATTATTCAGCTTATCTTAAAATCCCTGGAGCAAGGGGCTGCGGTTCTACCTGAACTGTTAGTGTCTGAATGACAGACATCGTTATCGCCATAACTCAGATGATTAAAGGGACCACGCTGGGTGGGGAGGTGGTGGGAGGTTTGCCACCTTCTATGTTGCGCTACTCATTACTTGGTGCAGCAATGCTCACGATCCTAACATGCAAATACTTTGTTTTCTCATCCGCCGTTTAATGTGATGGAACAACATCTTCCTGAGTGATACGGATGCTCAATCAATTTTGGGTGTTGAGAAGTGTACGGTACTCCCAGTGTTTTCTGTTCGATGTAGATTAGGTACTGAGGTCTCGCCAGTACTCGCGGTCTGGTCTGCATAATATATTTGGTACATTAATCGTGCAGAGTATTCCCAGTGTGTTCTGTCCAACGTATACTGGGACCTGAGAAAGTCACAGCACTCCCAGTGTGGTCTGCACAATGTCGATTAGGACCTGAGGAATGCAAAGTGCTCCCATTGTGGTCTGTCCAATGTAGATTGGCACGTGAGGATTACACACTGCTCCCAATGTGGTCTGCTCAAAGTAGATTTGGACCTCTGGATTGCACAGTGCTCACAGTTTACTCCATCTCCATTGGTGCATGACGATTAAACAGTGTGGCCTGCTTAATGTAGATTGGGAATTGAGGATTACACAGTGCTCCCAGTGTGATCTGTCCAAGGTAGGTAGGGATCTAAGAATCGTACACTGCTTCCAGTTTGCTCTACTAAATGTAATTTGGAACTGAGGTTTAAACGGTGCTCCCATTATTGTCAGTCCGATATAGACTGGGACGGAAGGTTTACAAACTTCTCCCAATGTGGCCTGCTCAAACTAGGTAGGGAACTCATTATTGCACAGTGCTCACAGTGAAGTTTGCTCAATATTGATTTGTGAGTGACGATTACACAGGGTTCCAAGTTTGGTCTGTCCAATGTAGATCGGGTTGCGAGGAGTGCACACTGCTCCTAGTGTGGTCTGCCCAAGGTAGAATGGAACCACAGAAGGACACAGTGCTCTCATTGAGACTATCAAAGGTGGGTAAAGCGAAGAAGGGCAGACAATTCTCCCAGTGTGCTCGGCCCAAGTCACATGCGACATGAGTGGATTAGCAGAAATCGAATTGTTAATGATTGAGTTATACGTCTCAAATGATTTGTTGTGGTAATATATGAAAAATTATTTTCATAGCGAATCAAAACAATAGATATTAGGAGCAAGAGGCCAAAGGCTCTCCTGAAGTGGCACGAGTCGGGGCAGCATTCAAAGAGGACAGCGTGCTGGATCGTGTGATGGTGGGATATTTACTCCCTGGATGCTGAAGGCATACCACAAATGCAGAATTGGGTCAAATCTTGGAATGTGCAGCAGTCGAAATTGTTGAAGCATGGGATATCAGGGAGGATGTCTGAGCTGAAGGCTAAAAATCACACAACACCAGGTTATAGTCCAACAGGTTTAATTGGAAGCACACTAGCTTTCGAAGCGACGCTCCTTCATCAGGTGATTGTGGAGGGCTTGGTCGTAACACAGAATTTATAGCAAAAATTTGCAGTGTGATGTAACTGAAATTATACATTGAAGAATTGATTGCCTGTTCAGCCTTTTATCTGTTGGAATACAGTGATAGCTTCACTTCTTTCATGTGTAAATCACAAAACCTTTCTTTTTAAAGTTGCATTCTCGGGTTAGCTGCTAACAATGGTGATAGCTAGACAATATGTTGAAGGTGTTAGCTCCCTGTGTTCTCTGTCTATGACCTGATGTTTAGATTGATTCTAATCTTATAAGTGAGATAACAGTGTTTTACATAAATTCCTGGAGTTTTTGAGCTCAGAGTTCGACATGAATGTATGCAGTTTTTGAGCAACGTGCAATGTAACGGTGCAATACAAATTCACCACACAAAATATATGTGTGCATGTGGGTCTTTGTCTGTGTGCGTGTGTGTCTGTCTGGGTATTTGAGTATTAAGAGGATTTAAAGAAAGCAGGTGCAAGGAGGTGTAAACTTATCAGCCATGATTGAATGCAGGAGCGACTCGATGCTTAATGACATAAATTCTGCTCCACGTCTTATGATCTTATGGTCAGGAAGGGAAAGAGAACATCAGAGGATACTAAAGTATACCACCACGATGGTGCTGCATTTGCACAGGTGTCAGAATCTGAATGGTGTCTTCTTTTTCCCAGGAAGTTCTTACCAGTCGTGCTCGGTGAGATAAACTCATGCCCCCACAAGGTCAAGCAAGGGCACAACACCTGCAGCAATTAAGTCTGTACCAACACCAGCACCAGGCACCCAAGGAGAAAAGTGATTTAAACTGACCTCAGGCTGTTTTAGTTTAGCCCTATGTTGGAAACGTTAAAGGGGCAGTTTACTCACCAAGAACAGCAGTAAGTGGATCAGGGACTAAACGTGAGCTCCCACTCTGATCTTTAATAACATCACGCTCGTAGCTGAGGTTCGAACTGGAATGGGTCAGATCTCAGGCAGAATTGTGGCTTGATCCACTTTATTTTGTTTGTGTTCAATGTACCATGACGTTTTTCACTAATGCATCAACACGTGGTGCTGCTATATTGGATTGAGCATTAACGTTCAAAGGTGTGAAGCGAGTAATGCATTTAAATGCAAAAGAACGTCAGCCATTCGGCGCAAAATATCACTGTTAGTTGTTTGTGGGAGAACTGAAAGAGTCAGCAGAGGAATGATCGGCCAAATATTTCCCATAACTAAAATAAACAATATGTATATATCCAGTGTGAAAGTTTGCTGTGAACCTTCACCACGTCAATTAGTAAACAGTTCACTGTGAAGTAACTGATTGACAGAAAATAGCCTAATGTGTGATTTCAGCTACATTTGGAATTCGTGAAATGTCTTTATAATGAGCACAGCGTGTATCTAATCTTCAATTTAGAACTCTGATTATTAACTACAGTGTAGTCACGCATCTGTTATTAACAGTCTCGGTGTTCCAGTCACCTCACCATGACTCTGAAAGACTCTACAGAGAAAGACGAAATCACTGCTTTTGCTCATCATCGTCCTGGTGCTTGTCGAACCCATCACTGCGGATGGAGAATCGAGACCAAGGTTCTTCCTTCCCGGTTAGTACATTTCTATGTAAAAGAATTATAGCACCATCAGCTCCTCAAGTGTTTGCTGATTTGTATTGGAATTTGACTGTTTTTTTTGTCGTCTTTCAATCAGCCCAGATTCTCTTTCCTCCCTGCTCTGAAATGAAGTTACGGTCTCAGTTTGGATAATTTTCGAAAAACTGTTCGAATTCATGTGCTAATTATTTCCCCACAAAAACTATCCAACAAGGAGATGTCCTTAGCTGCACTGTTTGCACATTGAATAGAGAAACGTTTTCAAATGTCTCTTTCAGCTCCCCCGCCCCACCCCCCACACCTCCCCCCCGCCCGCCACCGATTTATGGAATATCCTTCAGTATCGACACCATTTCTTGATACTCATACCACTCTAATTGTGAAACTCAAACTCATCTATTGCTGTTGAATCCAGGAAAGCAGTAGGTCACTTTTTTCGGATTTTATTCAACTGCCTGAGCATAGAGCTGTGGAATGCGCTCCATGTAAATGCAATCAATTATCTCAAAGATTCCTTGAAGTCAATCATGTTACATTTTTTTTTCTTCTGGTAACGGATTCGTATATCTCCTTCTATGTTTCTTTTATTCATTCCATTGGTTAACTTATATTGGGATCACCGTGGACACTTCTGATCCCTATATCATTCAGTGTGACACTACTTCGAACACTGTGCATACAGATACCTGCGATTTCGCTTGGTAAGTCACATGTATTTCAATTTTAACCGTTATAGCCTCCTTATCCATTTGCTACATGACACGGAGAGCACTGTGCACAAAGATGGATTGGATGTCCCTTCGTTTAGTCACAGTAGAAGCAATGCGTACTTGGCTGGTCTCTATATTCCTCACTTAGTCCAAACAGAAAGCACTGTGCACTGTCCTTCACGCCATATCCCTTAGTTTGACTATACTTTGTTCACTGAATATAGATAATATCTCAACCTCCCTTGGTAAGACCACACTGTACAGAGTTCTCGAAGCCACATCCCTCAGTTCGACGACAGTGGGAGCACAGTGCACAGTCCCTGTCTCAATATGGCTCAGTGACAGCATTCATTTAATAAAACGCCTACTGTGTGTAAATAGGCCCTTCGACCCAATAAGTCCACACCAAACCTCTGAATGCTAACTCGCCGAGACCCATTGTGAAGGTGCAGACAGTACTCGTCTCTATCTCCCTTGATACGGCATCACAGAGCACTGGGCACTGTTGTCATCTTTACATCCCTTGGTAAGACCACATTTGGTGTACTGTGCACAGTTCTGGCGTCCATTTCCTTGATTTGATCACACTGGCAGTACTGGATATATTTATGCTCGCCATGTTTCCTGGTTTGATGACACACGGAGGGTGAATTGTCCCGGCTGGAGACATCATTTAAGTATATCTTTCTGTTTTCCAGGTTTCTTCAACTCTTGTGCACTACAGAGAGGAACTTGGAAGTGATCCCCTTGTCTTCCACATGAAATTCCTTACAGTTGGATTTGTGAAATTGGGCTATACTGCTGCAATCGAAAATGGATGTACAGTAAATAAATTTGTAGTGAGACCCGTCTGAGGCACCAACTGGGGCAAACTGTTACTTCTGTAAACCAACTGTGTTCCATTGTGTGGATCCAATGACCCTGACTTACTGCTTTGTAAATCGTATCAATAAAATTCGTTGCAATGTCCGTTATCCTATCCCGATTCTTTTGTTCATATGATTGGAGAGAGAGGAGGCCACAAAAACACAGGCCGAATCTTTCATATCTTGCAATTCCAACTGTGTCATCCTCATCTGTTGGTCTTGTCCTTCACAACGTAAAACAACAGGAATAAACTGTTGGAGAAAATTCAACACTCGATTCCATTCTGGCTTTCGAATTTGAACCGCTTTCACAGTGAAATTCTCAGGTTCTCCAATGACTAGTCGACCTAATCGAGGTTTGTTAGCCTAGTTCTGCCTGCAGTTCGTGACGCTAGAACCATCAGAAAGGGAAATAGTGTACTTGCCTTCCTTCTTACAAATCTTCCTGCCTCGCACACATCTGTCCACACCGCCATTGTTAGAACTGAAGACCACATAGTCCTGCTGAAAATGAAATATTACCGCCACACTGAGTAAGTTCTTGGGTACAGTCATTTGCCAAATGCAGCAGATTCTGGACAGATCTGGAATGTCCGATCTGGGCAGCCATGTGGCGCCAGTGTCATTCAATTTAATCACAATCTCATAAAACATTGAATAGTATATTCCTGATGCGTAATCCCCTGAGCTCTTCACCTGACAGATATATGCAATTCATCTGACCTTGACCTTGTAAAGAGATCTAGGAGAAAGTGAGGACTGGCATAGAGAACAGAAAGGTAATTCCATTCCACGTCCTTTCATTCAATTTGGCAGAATCCAACCGATGTGTGTTCAGGCAGATTTCGCTTAATTTATATATTTCAAAATGAGCTTCAAATCCCCACTTTGGGTTGTGCTGTCGGATGGAGCAAGGGATTACGGGAAGGTTTGCTGCAACAGAGACCACTTATAGAGTCTGGTGGTTAGAGCTCGACAAACGTTCTAAGAACATAAAAAAATGAGGTAACTTTCACCATGGATGTTCAATTTGCATCAACCGGAGTACACCCTGCTCCTTTGCTGATTTTCCGTATTTCTTTCAGGTGACATTTAACATTTATGCACAGAATGGCATCAGTGCAACAGATCTTGCCCATCACTACAGGATGATGATTGTTTGATCTTGTGGTGCATTTATTTCTTCCATTGCTTCAACAGCGTCACATCAGCAATTTATTGCAGCTCCAAGTCAAAGGAAGAAAGCTCCACCCTACATTTCCTTGTAGTCTATTTTCTCGTTTCTCCTGACCCCCCCCCCGTTCACACATTCACCATCTGTTTATATTTCTCTTTCTCTCCCTAACTATCGCTATCTCCCTCCCATACCTATCCGTATGTCTGCTCACAGACCTTTCCGTGAATCTTTCTCCCTCTGTCTTTCCTCCCCGTTCCACATCCTTTTCCTATCTACTTTTTGTCTTTGTATCTATCTTTCTCTATCCTGAAGTTTCATGAGTTTTTTCTCTGTTTTACCATTTTTAGCTCTTGCTGTCTCTCAAAATCTCTCTCTCTCTTTCTGTTTCTCTGATGTATCAAAATGCTTTAGATGCTGAAATAGATTCAGAGAGTCATAGTGATGTACAGCATGGAAACTGACACTTCGGTCCACCACGTCCATGCCAATCAGATATCCCAATCTAATCTAACCCCACCTGCCATCACCCGTCCCATATCGATCGAAACCCTTCCTATTTATATATCCATCCAGATGCCTAATAAATATTCCAAATGTCCGAGCCACCATCACTTCCTCTGGCAACTCATTCGATATATGTATGCCCTCTGCTTGAAAATGTTGTGCCTCAGTTTCTTTTACCCCTTTCCTCTTTGAACTTCAACCTATATTCTCCAGTTCTGGGTTCCCCCACCCGAGGTAAATGACTTTGTCTATTTACCTTATCTATACCCCTCATTATTTTTAAAAATACTATACGCCTCTGACTCTTCAGGGAAAACTGCCTAGCCCATTCAACCCCTCCCCATTGTTCAGAAACTTCCAAAACTGGCAACATCTTCATCCGTATTTTCTGAAACCTTTCAAGTTCCACAAATTCCTCGGCATATGATGGAGACCAAAATTGATCACAACATTCCAAATGAGGCCTAATCAATATCCTTTAATGTGGCAACATGACTGCCCAACTCCCATATTCAATACTCTGACCAATAAAGGAAGGCTTACCAAGCGCCTTCTTCATCATCCTATCTACCTGCGACTCCACTTTCAAGGAGCTTTGAACCTGCACTCCAAGGTCTCGTTGCTCAGTGACACTCTCTGGGACCTTACCATTAACTATATAAATCCTGCTAAGTTGTGCTTTCCCAAAATGGTTTATCTCGCATTTTTCTCAGTAAAATTCCATCTGCCAATTCTCAGCCCGTTGGCCCATTTGAATTAGATCCCATTTTAATCTGAAGTAACCTTCTTAACTGTCCACTACGCCTCCAATTTTGGTTTCATCTGCAAATTTACTAACGATGCCTCTGATGCATACATCCAAATCAATTACGTAACTGACGAAGAGAAGTGGACCAAACACCAATTTCTGTGGTACGCCACTAGTGACAGACCTCCAGTTTGAAAAACACAAATCCACTAACAATTTCTGTCTTCCATTTTTTGAGCCAGTTCTTTTTACCTTTATTCCAAAGATCTAATCTTGCTAACCAATCTCCCACGTGGAACCCTGTCGAACGTCTGACTGAAGTACTTCGAGATCAAATCTAATGCTCTCGCCTCATCAATCCTCCTTGTTACTTTTTCAAAAGACTCGATTAAGTTTGTGTGACATAGTCCCCCATGCTCCAAGTCTTGGTGACTATGACTCCTTGCCTTTCCAAATACGTATTCGTCCTCTCCCTCATGATTCCCTCAAGCAACTTGTTCACCTTCGACGTCAGGCTCACTGATCGACAGTTTCCTGGCTTAGCCTTACCAACTTTCATAAACAGTGGTACCGAGTTCGCCAAACGTCAGCTTTCCGGCACTTCACCTGCGACAATCAATGCTATGTATATCTCACCAAGGGGCCCAGCAATCACTTCCCTACCTCCCCGCAGAGTTCCAGCTTACACCAGCAATTCCTCGTCTGGAAAAGACATTTTTCAAGATGTCACCTTCCATTTACCTACGTACTATATCTCCCATATCCTTTTCCACAGCAAACATTGATGCAAAATAATCGTTTAGTTTCTCCCTCATCCTCTCCGCCTCCAGACAAATGCCAACTTGCAGATCATTGAAGAGCTGTATTCTCTGCACAGTTATCCTTGTGGAAATGATTCTTTTATTTTATTCACTGTGGATCTCGCATTGATCACCATACCTAATTTACCCTTAAGGAGGTAACCTTAGTTCTGTCGTGAAATGCTGTTTTCCATGTATTGTCGGTATTGTCCACTGTGCCAGTATGGAGGGAATTCCAAAATTTTGGCTCAACAGTTATGAAGGAACGGCGATATATTTCCATGTCAGAACACCGTGTGGCTTGTAGGGGAACGTGCATCGTGTCTTGTTCCCATACATTTGTTGCTTTGTCCTTCGAGATGGATGTCGTCATTTGTTTGGAAAGTGCTGCCTGAGGATGTTCAGAGAATTTAATCCTTTTTGTAGTTGATACGCATTACTGCGACTGTGCCTTTCAAGTGGAGAAAGGGGGTACCTGTAGATGGGTTCCCGAAACATTCGTTCTGTTTTCGCTTTGCACCTGGTGCCAGACCTGCAGAGGTATCCAGCAATTTCACTTTTCGGTTTGAAGAATGCTTGTTGAATGTGATTAAAAACAATTATTGCAGATTCTGGAGAAGAGTCGTGCTGGAAAAGCACAGCAGTTTAGGCATCATCCGAGGAGCAGGAAAATCGGGCAAAAGCACTTCATCAGGAATACAGAGAGAATGCCTGAAGGAAGATTGAATGTGGTGTCAGCCAGGCGGACTGATATACCTGTGATAATGTTGACTCTCTTGATTATTGTTGGAGGTGCATTCATTCAGATCTTTAGAGATTATTTCATTACGTAACGGACTTATGCCTGATCGATGGTGGAACGGCATTAGGAAGTGATTCAGGAGGCGTGTTAATCGCTGCAAGATTCCCTTATAGTGACTGTATTGATTTGGTGACTCCAGTTCAATTTCTGGTCAATGGTAATACCCCAGGTTTTAATCCGGAAGGAATTCAATGTTGGTAATGTCATTGAATATCAAGGGGCTATGGTTAGATTCATTCTCAATTAAAAAAACCCAAGATATTGTGGGGTGGACAGCATTCTGTGACGGTGATATCATTGAACTTCAAAGGATAATGATTAGCTTCACTTTCAATGGTAATTATCGTCAGGGAATTCGATAATTCGATGATGGTAATCCCATTGAATGACATGAGGTAATCAGACGATTTGCTCTCAATGGTAATCTCAGATTGTGGATAAATGGGTTGAGGGGGTGAGCGGAATCAGGGATGGTAACGCCATTGACTATCAAAAGGTAGTGATTCTACAGTGTCTTATTAAGATGGCCATTGCCTGGCAATTGTATGACACAAAGATTCCCTGCCAGTTTTCAGCAAAGAGTACTCGTGTAACAGTCATTGCCGGTTTGTTAAATATTTACCTTCGAAGTGAAATTGTCCCGCGGTCAGTCGTGATTCTGTCTGACACCCTTCAGTGAAGTTCAAAAGGCTGAGCGGGTGCTGATATGCACCAATCACTAATTGTCTGTTTACGGGAAAAGTACATTAACGTTGGATATTGACTGTTCATTCGCTCTTGATAAGATACTATGTTCAATATCATAGGTTCATAGAATGACAGAGTCATAGAGATGTACAGCACGGAAGCAAACCCTACAGTACAAATCTTCCTCTGTCAGCACATTCCAAGCATGCACCAACTTCATGTGAAAATGGTCCCTGTTAAATGTTATTACTCTCACGTTAAATATATGCCCGCTTGTTTGGACTCCCCATTCTGGAGATAAGGCTTTGTCTATTCACCCTACCCGTGCCTCTCATCATTTTACAAAAGTTTTTAAATTCATCCCTCAGCTCCTGACTCACCAGGAAAAATAGCCCGAGACATTTTAACCTCGCCCTCTACCTCACACACTCCAATCCTCGTAACATCTTTGTAAATCTTTTCTGAACCCTTGAAGATTCATAACATTCCTCCGATAATGAGCAGAATGGAATTGCACACTGTCTTCCAAAAGTGGCCGAGGCAATGCCTTGGTCAACCATAACATGACCTCCCAACATCTATACCCGATGCAGCGATGCAGGAATTCCAAACGCTGCCCTTACTACCCTAACTAACTGAAATTGCACTCCCAAGGTTCAATCTATTACTTGTTGTGAAACGTTATATGTCCGCACGGCAAGAAAAAGCAGACATGCACGGACATATTCTCACACAGACACACGTATACGCTCACACACAAAGCCCACAATGAGTACAGAGTGAATACATGAGAGAAAATTGGAGATGGAGGCGAATGAAGGAGGAGACAAAACTGGAGAATTCAAGGAAAACAGTGAATACAGGAGAGATATTATATATTTGGTGAGAGGAGGCTATAGATGGCATTGAGAAATGTGATGGAGAACGGGAACGATCGTAAATAGAGAGAAACAGTATCGAGAGTGAGATGGTGAGGAAAATGAAGAGAACAGGATTAAGAGAGAAAGAATCAAGAGAGATAGAGAGACAACCGTGAAAAGGGAAGGAGAACGGAAGACCTGTTATCTAAGACAGGCCAAGGGCATCCCAGAATTCTAAGCAACAAATCCATTTAAAAATCACTTTGACTGCTCATGTCAAACAAGGTGTATGCAGAAAGCTCACACATATATCCGAATAGTAATAACTGCGCATTTTGGTACTGACGGGTTAACTACTGGTGCCAAGGTAACAGTGGGAGATCTGTGACTGCATCACTAGGCGTGGGCCAATCCGTAACAATAAGGAGATTGTGTGGGTAGCTGTAAAATGTTGTCACATGGTGAGCTGAAATTTTCGCAGCAGTGTAGATTGACTCTGATTTCGTTCGGTGAAAGCAACAAAGTGGACTGTTCCATTCATATGACCACGGTTGGAGCCCAATCCGCAGAGGCCCCGTGGGACAATATATTACAGAACATAGAACATAGAACAGTACAGCACAGAACAGGCCCTTCAGCCCACAATGTTGTGCCGACACATTGATCCTCATGTGTGCATCCCCAAATTTCTGTGACCATATGCATGTCCAGCTGTCTCTTAAATGTCCCCAATGACCTTGCTTCGACAACTACTGCTGGCAACGCATTCCATGCTCTCACAATTCTCTGTGTAAAGAATCAACCTCTGACATCCCATCTATTCTTCCGTCCAACCAGCATAAAACTTGTTAGCCATTTCTGCCCTGGGAAATTGTCTCTGGCTCTCAACTCTATCTATGCCTCTCATTATCTTGTATACCTCAATTAGGTCCCCCTCCTCCTTCTTTTCTCCAATGAATAAAGTCCAAACTCCGTCAACCTCTCTTCATAAGATAAGCCCTCCAGTCCAGGCAGCATCCTGGTAAACCTCCTCTAAATCCTCTCCAAAGCATCCACATCTTTCCAATAATAGGGCGACCAGAACTGGACGCAGTATTTCAACTGCGGTCTAACCAAAGTTTCATAGCGCTGCAACAACATCTGACGATTCTTAAACTCAATCCCCCATGTGAATGAAAGCCAAAACACCATATGCTTTCTTAACAACCCTGTCCACTTGGGTGGCCATTTTAAGGGATCTATGTACCTGCACACCAAGATCCCTCTGTTCCTCCACAATTCCAAGAATCCTCTCCTTAATCTTATACTCAGCTTTCAAATTCGACCTTTCAAAATGCATCACCTCGCATTTATCCTGTTTGAGCTCCATCTGCCACATCTCAGCCCATCTGCGTATCTTTTAAATGTCCCGCTGAAGCCTACAACAGCCCTCTATACTGTCAACGACACTTCCAACCTTTGTGTCATCTGCAAACTTGCTGACCCATCCTTCAATCCCCTCATTCAAGTCATGAATGAAAATTACAAACAATAGAGGCCCCTTTGGAATACCACTCATCACAGACTTCCAGGCAGAATCTTTTCCTTCTACTACCACTCGCTGTCTTCTGTTGGCCAGCCAATTCTGCATCCAGACAGCTAGGATCCCCTTATCCCATTCCTCCTGACCTTCTGAATAGCTTACCATGGGGAACCTTATCAAATGCCTTGCTAAAGTCCATATACACCACATCCACAGCTCGACCCTCATCAACCTTTCGATTCTCATCATCAAAGAACTCGATAAGGTTTGTGAGGCATGATCTGTAATTTTGACTGTATTTAATCAAGCCATGCTCTCCCAGATGGTCATAAATCCTATCCCTCAGAATCCTTTCTAACACCTTGCAGACGACAGACGTGAGACTTACTAGTATTTAATTGCCGGGGATTTCCCTATTTCCTTTCTTGAAGAGAGGAATTACATTTGCCTTTCTCCAGTATTCAGGTACGACTCCAGTGAGAGCGAGGATCCAAAGACCTTTGCAAGTGGCGAAGCAATCGCATTTCCCGTTTGCCAAAGCAGCCGAGGACAAATCTGGTCCTGACCTGGCGACTTGTCAATCTTAATGTTTGACAAAATGTTCAGCACATCAGCTTCTTCTAAATCTATCCATTCCAGCATGCATATCTCTCTTCAAAGATTTTGTTCACTAAAAAATTCGTTTCTTTCGTAGAGACAGAAGCAAAAACCTCATTTAGGTCATCCCCTATCTCCTTGGACTCCACACACAAGTTTCCTATGCTATCCCTGATCGGCCCTACTCTTTCTTTGACCATTCTCTTATTCCTCACATAAGTGTAAAATGCCTTTGTGTTCTCCCTAATCGGTTTTGCCAAGCCTTTCTCGTGACCCCTCCTGGCTCGCCTCAGACCATTTTTGAGCTCATTCCTCGCCTGCCTGTAACCTCTAGAACTGAGCTTGACCGTAGCTTCCTCCACCATATGTAAGGTACCTTCTTCCTTTTGACGAGACGCTCCACTGCTCTCGTCGTCCAAGGTTCCTTTATCTTACCCCTACTTGCCTGTCTCACAGGGACAAATTTATGCATCACTCGCAACAATTGGTCACAGAAATTGCATATGGTCACATAAATTTGAGGGTGTATACATGCGGATCAGTGATCGGAACAACATCGTGGGCTGAAGGGTCTGTTCTGTGATGTACAGTTCTATGTTCTATGTTCTAACAACTGTCCCTTAAACAGTCTCCACATGTCTATAGTGCATTTTCCATGGAACAATTGCTCCTAGTCCATGCTTCCTAACACATGTCTAATCGCATCATAATTTCCTCTTCCCCAATTAAATATCCTCCGATTTTGCGTAGTCCACACTTTTCCAAAATCTGCCGACCTATGCTTTCTTAAATCTCCCTGCTGCTATTTGGGGGCCTGTAGTAAACACCTAACGAGGTGACTGCTCCCTTGCTGTTCATAATTTCCACACATACTGACTCGGTAGGCAGACCTTCCTCGACAATGGAAGCTTGCATAGCTGTGATACCCTCTCTGATTAGTCGTGCTACATCTCCTCCTTTTTACCCCCCTCCATATTCTTTTTAAATGCTCAAAACCCTGGACCATTCAGCAACCATTCCTGCCCCTGAGAAACCCATGTCTCTGTTATGGCCACAACATCATAGCACGAGGTACTGATCCATGTTCTAAGTTCATCACTTTTATTCCTGATACTCATTGCGTTAAAGCAAACAAACTATAACTGTTCCCTTGGTTACTTTCCAGGAAAACCCTTCCCACTAGCTGGTCTACCTCTTGCTATTACCTCGTCTGCATCAACTCTCACCCCCGGTAGACAGCTCAGATTCCCACATCGCCCTCCGCCATATTAGTTTAAAACCTCTCGAACTAGTCGATCAAACCTTCCTATCAGGACATTGTTCCCCTTCCAGTTCAGATGCAAACTGGAGAGCACTACTCTGTTCGTCCTCCTTTGCAGCTTCCATCCTAACTCCTTGAAATCACTTTTTATTTCCTTAATCCTTTCTCTGGCTATATCATCAGTACAAGTATGAAACACGATTTCTGGCTGTTCACCCTCACCTTTTAGAACCTTATCTACCCGATTGGAGACGTCCCGGAACCTGGCACCAGGGAGGCAACATACCTTCCGGGAATCCCGATCCTGACCACGAAATCTCCTGTCGATTCTCTTAACTATATAGTCCCCTACCACGAGTACGTTTCTATTCTGCCCTCTTCCCTTCTTTGCCACAGTGTCAGGCTCAATGCCAGAGAACTGACTACAATGGCTTTCCTCTGGTAGGTCATTCCCACCCACCCCCAGCAGTATCCAAAACGGTATATTTATTGCTGAAGGGAATGTCCACAGGGGATATCTGCACTGTCTGTCTGTCGCCTTTCCTCCCTCAACTGTAACACATCAATCTTTGTCCTGAGCCTCAGGAGTGACCAACTCCCGGTAACTCCTCTCAATTACTCCCTCAGCCTCCCGAATGATCCGTAGTTCATCCAGCTCCAGCTCCAATTCCTGACACGGTTTTCAAGGAGCTGGAATTTGGTGCACTTCCCGCAGATGTAGCCAGCGGAGACGTGTGCCATAGAACCACCTGAAATCTCACGTAAAGGGCACGTCTGAGGAGCACAGCGTCAGGTGGGGGAAACAATGCTTTTCATCCTTGCACCCTTGAAGCCGCTTGAAACATTTTTTTCTAAAAAAGATCATGTTTTTCTTTTACCGGGTGCATCTCTGAGTGAAGAGTCTGTTAAAACAATGATTGGCGCGGGGATGTCCATTCAGCCTATCTAACCTGTACTGACATGTAAGTGAAACATGGTTGCGCTGTGTCATCTTACCATCAGCAAATCGTAGTTCCAGGATTTGTCAAAAAAATCATCCTTTCCACATGGAAAACTATCAATCAGAGTGTTAAGTATTTTCAAAAGATGATTTACACGATCATTTTCAATAGAATCGCAAACACGATCTATCCTTAGTCCCCTTGTATCTCCCTCGAACATGTGGCATTTGGGGGATAATGCCCATCAATTCTACACCACGGATACAACTGTGTGTGTGTGTGTGTGTGTGTGTGTGTGTGTGTGTGTGTGTGTGTGTGTGTGTGTGTGTGTGTGTGTGTGTTTAGATGTGGTGTGTGTGTGTGTGAGAATGGCTGTGTGTGTGTTTGGGTGTCTGTGAGAGTGTGGTGTGTGTGTGAGAGATTGGCTGTGTGTGTGGGTGTGTGTGGATAGGTGTGTGTTGGCTTGAGCGGATGCATTTTGATGTGTGTGGGTGGGTGTGCGTTTGTGGGGTTGTATGTGTGAATGTTTGAAGGTGTGGGTTTAATAGGTGTGTGACAATGACGAAGTTCTGTACGTGTGGGTGGCGGTGTGTGTGTGAGTGAATGCATGTCAGTTTGAGTGAGTGTGTGTGGGTATGTGTGTGGGTGTGTATGGGTGTTTGGTGTGCATGTGTGTGTGGAGTGTGTGGGGTTGAGGTGCGTGTGGGTGTGTGTCTGTGAATGGCTGTGGATGAGTGGATGTGAATGTGGAGAGGTGAGTGGTTGTGTGTCAGTGAGTGCGTGTATGGGTGTGTGCTATTGGACGCAGAGGTGTGTGTGAGTTTGTATTTGTGTGTTTGTGTGTGGGGTGTGTGTGTGGGTGTGCAGTTGTGTGTCTGTGGGTATGTGTTTGTGTGTGTGTGCATGCATGTGTGGGTGTTGGTGTGTGTGGATGGGTGTGCGCGCACATGTCAGCGTGTGTGTGCATCTAGGTAGGTGGGTGTGTCTGTGTGTGCAAATGTGTCTGTGTATACATTTCAGTGAATGCCCGTTGGTGTGTATGGGTGTGTGTGTGTGAGTGTCTGTGGGGTGTGTTTGTCTGTGCATGTGTGTATATGTTTGTGTCTGTGTGCATGTGGGTGTGTTTGGAAGTGTGTGTGTGTGTGAGTGTGAGTGAGTGTGCCGTGTCGATTTTTGAGCGTGCATGTGTGTGTGTCTGTGTGAGCATGTGTGGGTGCATGTGTGAGTGTGTATTTGTGAGTGTGCGTGGATGTGTGTGTTTGTGTAAGTGTGTGCGTGTGAGAGAGTGAATATGCGTGTGTATGTGGGTACCGGTGTGTGTTTGTGAGCGTTTGTATTAAAACGTGAGTGTGTTTGTATATGTGGGTGGGTGGGTGTAGATGTGGGTGGGTGTGTGAGGTTGTGTGTCTATGAATAGGGGTGATGTGTGTGTTGTTGTTTGTGGGTGTGCGCCTTGGCGTGTGGGTGTGTGTGCATGTCTGTGTGTGTCTGTGTGTATCTCTGTTTCTGCTTGTGTGCTCATATCCAATCTTTCCCCACCTGTAAGTATTCAGAATGGATCAATAAGACACCGAGAACGAGGAAGAGATCGATTGACAGACACTGTCCGCAATATTTATTGTCAGTCTGAGAGAGGGCAGCGTGATAAGGCTGTGGGAGTCTTGAGTGCCAAGCTACATTGTGTAAAAATGGAAGGCTTGGGAGCTTTGACAGCCATCTCCCCATTCCCATCATATCCATGCCATTTTGCTTTCACACATGGAAGATGGAGAGCGTCTGGGTCATCAGCAGATCCAACATCACCAACTCCTTCCACCGGCAACAATGGGTACCCCGGGAGCACTTGGCTCTGATCTTCAGCTCGTCCCATCGGCAAGTCTACTCTCGGCACAGGCCTCTCGACACTTCACATGTCTCGCCAGTCACTGCGAACGAAACCAGCGAGGCCGAGGATTAGCTAGGATTCCTTTTAACCCACTCGCGCACCACGTCAGGATTACCAATGGTGAAACCTGAACAGCCGGGAGTGGGAGCGAATAGGGTCATGGGGATCGTGCACGTGAGACTTTCGTCTCTGCAAATAAACACCCATTAAAACTTTTCGACTCTGCATCTTTTTTCTAGGTTCGGACAGAGTGTGGATGCGAGGCATTTGGAGTCGACCACCACGCCCAGAAAATAAACCTCTAAACCTGCTCCACAGAGCGCCTGACAAACCTGTGTTTCCAACTTGCTCTGTTCTAAAGCTTCAACGCAGATATCGAATTCAATGATTGCTATCTATTCACACGGGCTGAGCCTGAACGGTCGATCAGGAAGCATTTTTGGTGGATGCTGCCGTGGCACAGTGACTTTTAAAGTCACAGTGTAGTTTTAAAGGCATCAAGGGTGTGGGTTGCAAGTGGGAAATTGACTTTGAGTGGGAGATCACCTTTCAGCATATTGAGATACGGACTCGGGTGACTCCTGCTCTTAGATCATATGTTTCTGGATGTTTGTGTGTGTGTGTGTGTGTGTGTGTGTGTGTGTGTGTTTGTGTGTGTGTGTGTTTTATGTTTCTCTCTGGCAATGTGTCTGTTTGTTTCTATGGTCCACCATGCCTCAGTGCCAAGCAACGAATACGCACTGCCAGAGAGCAGACTGACAGGATTGGAGGGTGCATGGGGCCAATGGGGCTTTGTGAAATCAGCTGAAGCCAGGAGTGTCATTTCAATCCGAGAGCCAGACTTTCGATAACCTCCCACCCACATGCCTCTATGTGGCAGCGACTCACCATGGTAGATTGAATGCCTCCGTGGAAAAAGACCGGCCCCAGACAGAGACAGGGCCAGGGGTTCAAGGATGAATAGGAGGAATACTCCCTCCATCTTCTGGTCAGCTCCTCGGAGCCTGTAGAGGGCAGAGCGAATCTGTCACCGTTAACAAACCTACTTCCACGGGAATAGTCTCTCACAGCCCCACATCAAGTGGCAAGTGAGAAGCGGGGCCTTCCAACCTGGTAAAAGAAAGATAGTAGGAACAATGGGACTGTCAATATCGGCAACGGCTCCCAACGTCTCCCTCTGTCTCTCATTGTGTTTCTATCTTGCCTTCATACTGTCAATCCTGTTTCTTTTTCTCTCTCAATCTGTCATTGTTTTGTCTCTCACTCTGTTTTTTTCTCTCACCTTTTTTTCCCTCTTTAATTGCTCACTCTCTCTGGCTGTCACTCTCCTTTTCTTTCTTACTGTGCCTGTACCTCTCTCTTGCTGCCTCACACCTTCTCATCTTTCTCACTCTGTCATTCTATCTTGCTCTGTTTGTATGTCCCTGTCTCTCTGACTTTCACTCACTCATTTCTCTCATATATTGCTGAATCTTTGTCTTTCACTGTCTCTCTGTCACACTTGCTATCACTCCGCCTACATCTATGTTTAGTTCTGTATGTATGTCTCATTCTCTCGTCTCTTTCACTGTTGCTTCTCACAGTTACTCACACTGACTCAATCACTTTCTCTCAACTCAGTCTCACCTTCTTTACACCGAAGTGCATGGCCCGTGTTTGAGGGTTCGTCTTGGGTGGTGCTGTTTAGCGCTGAGATATTGTGAGAAGCGATTCTGTGCATGGTCCGTCCTAGTTCGCTGTAGCTGACGTATTTGGAATCGAACATCCCTACAACAAGATGTTTAGAGTGCCCCACTTCCTTGGAAGGAACTCAGGCTGAATCCGTGATCGCTTTAAATCATTAACATGTGTACTCATCCTTCGATAGAACATGGGCTTGCTCCAGCTCACTGTATCGTATTTCAGAGAGTCTGTCGATATTTCACCACCTTCTTCACTGAGTCAAACTGCTAACCATTTTCCACAATCCCACAGTGCATCAGCGAAATGACTATTCGAAGCTTTCTGTTCAGAATCACTATGGTGGAGAAGTATAACACTGAATAGCGTGGACTAAGTGGATGTTGGGAAGATGTCTTCATTGGTAGAGAGAAGAGGATCCGAGGGCATACACTTTGAGTAAAGAGAGGACATTTTATAACGAAGGCAATTAGATTTCTTTTCAAACAGATTTGTGAATCTATGGAATTCATTGCCACTAACGGCTATGGAGGTCAGGTCATTTAATATTATTTATACAAACATAATTAGGTTCTGAGTATCAAGGGGGACAAGGATTACGGAGTGAAAGCAGGAGAATGGGGTAGATAACCCTATCGGCCATATGGTAGATCGGACTCGATGGGGTGAATGGCCTAACTTCTCCTCCTCTGTCTTTTGGCCATTCGGCTGATCGAGTCCACAATGACACGAAGCAGCATTCTGGCCTGTATTATTGCAGAGCTAATCCACCCAGCCTGCACATCCCTGTCACATTGCGGAGAGACGTCCCATAGCCAGTCCACCTGACTCTGCACATTTTTGAACTGTGGGAGGAAATAGCAGCAGCCGGAGGAAACCGATGCTGACACAGGGAGAATCTGCAAATTCCAAACTGACAGTCACCAAGTGTGGAATCGAACCCGTGTGCCTGGCGCTGCGAGGCAGCAGTGCTAACCACTGAGTGAAATTGCTACACACATTCCTGGTAGACAGAGATCCAGAGAATATTTCCCACCACAGGAGCAGAAGTAGGCCATTCAGCACATCACATCTGTTATACCATTTAATGGGGCCACAGCTGATCTGAACAATCACTGCTGCACTTTCCCGGTCTTCCCTCATTAACCTACAATTCCCTCACTGTTTAAGAATCCTTCTCTCTTTGTCAGTCTTCACTATATTGAATTACCCAGCATCATCAGCCCTCTGTGGTAAACAACTAAATTGTCTCACCCACCTCCCAGAGCACAGTCCCTCCAATCGTGTAGAGCTCCCAGTGCACTGAACCTCTGATAGTACCTATACCCTCAGTGCTGACCATCTGACAGTGCCTATTTCCTCAGCACTGACCCTCCGACAGTGCCCACTGCATCAGCACTGATCTTCGGACAATGCCGAGTCCCTCTGCACTCACCTTCCTGCCCTCATACTGAAACTCCAACAGTGAGGATTTCAGTCAGCAATGACTCTCTCACAATGTGACACACCCTCAGCGTTAATCCTCCAACAGTGCAGCACTCCATGAGCACTGACCCTCTGACAGTGCGGCACTCCCTCAGCACTGACCCACCGATACTGCGGTTTTCACTCAGCATTGATCCTCCGACACTGTGGCGCTCCCTCAGAACTGACTGCCCAATAGTGCTGAGTACCCTCAGCACTGTCCCTCCAACAGTGCAGCTCTCATTCAGCGCTGACCCTCTGACAGTGCAATGCTCCTTCAGCGCTGACCCTCCAACAGTGCAATATTCCCTCAAAGCTGACCCTCCGATATTTCCACTACATCAGCACTGACCCTCTGACAATGGCCAATCACTCACCATTGACCTTCCGACATTGCTCATTCCTTCAGCACTCACCCTCCCACAGTGCAGCCCTCCCTCAGCACTGACAGCCTCGCAGTACGGGACTTCCTCAGCACTCCATCCGACAGTTCAAATCTCCCACAGCACTTACCCTCTGACAGTGTGTCACTCCCTCAGGTCAGACAGACGAAGAGTGTGACACTTACTCAGCGCTGGGACTCGAACAGTGTAGCACTCCTTCAGCACTGACACTCCAACAGTGCAGCACTTCCTCAGTGCTGAACCTCCCAAAGTGCGGCACTCGCTCAGCATTGACCCTATGACAGTGCAGAGCTGCCCCAACACTGACCCTTCCATAGTGCGACATGCCCTCAGCACTTTCCGTCCGACTGTGAGCCTTGTGAGCTCTGGGCCTGGGGAAATGCGGAGTTTCTCAGCACAGTCCCATCAACCGTGGGACACTTTCTCAGAACTGACCCTCCGACAGTGTCAAACTAGGTCAGCGTGATACTCATCCAATGCGGCGCTCCCTCAACACTGACCATCCTAGGCCCGCTGCCTCAGCGCTGCCTCAGCGCTAACATTCCAACAGTGCAGCAATTCTTCAGTATTGAACCTCCAATAGTTCGGCATTCCCTCAGCAGTGACCTTCCAACAGTGCCCACTGACACAGCGCTGACCCGAAACCATGTGGCAATTGCTCATTACTGACCCTGCGATGGTTTGACGTTCCCTCAACGATGTCATGCTGAAAGTGTGGACATCCATAGCACATATGGTCTGATCGTGCCCACTCTCTCAGCGCTCCAAAAACCTCACGCTGCCGCAGCACTGACACTCCAACTGTGCGGAGATCCTCGACAGTATAGCACTCCCACAGCACTGACCCTACAACAGTGCGACACTCCCTCCAACAGAGCAGAGCAGCCTCAACACTAAATCAATGACAGAGCCGTGCTGGCACTTCACTGACTCACTGACAGTGGCGCACATTCTCAGGACTGATCGTCCAACACTGCGACAATTCTTTAGCACTGGCCCTCTGACACAGCGGAGGTCCCTCAGCCTGACCCTGTGTCAATGCAACAAAGCCTTACATTTCCTCAGCACTGACTTTCCAACAGTGCAACGATCTATCAACATATATCCTCCCAAGTGCATGCTCCAACAGCATTGATGCTCGACAGTATGTGCTCCCTCAACACTGACCCTCCAACAGTGCAGCGCTCCCTCAGCACTGACCTTCCAACTATGCGCAGCTCAATCAGCACTGACCCTCTGATAGTGGGAGCTCCCTCAGCACTGACCCTCCGACAAAGCAAACCCTCTCAGCACTGACCATCCAACAGTGCGCCGTTCCCTTGGATCTGAACTTCCAACAGTGTAGTGCTCCCATAACGCTAATGCGACAATGGTTCACCTTCCCTCAGCACTTTCCATCCAACAGTGCCCCGTTACATTAACACTGACCATCTAACAGTGCCTCACTGCGTCACCACTGCCCCACTGAGAGTGGGACATTGCCTCAGCTCTGACTCTCTGACAACGCGGAGCTCCCTTAACACTGACCCTCCAATAGTACCCCATTTCCTTGTCACTGAACCTCCGACAATGTGGAGCTCCATCATTGCTGACCTTCCGACAGTGTAGTATTTTATTAGCACTGACACTCCATCAGTTAAGAGCTCCCTCACCACTGACACAGCAGTGGTGCTGTGCTTCCTCAGCACTAATCCTGTGACAGCGCGAGGTTCCCTGAGCACTGACCAACCAACAGTGCAGAGTTCCCTCTGCATTGCTCTTCCAACAGTACCCACTCCCACAAAATTGATCCGGCGACAGAGCAGCGCTCCCTCAGCACTGACCGTCTGATAGCGGGACTCTGCATCTGCACTGACCGTCTGGGAATGCAGAGCTCCATCAGCAGTTCCCCTTACAGTGCGGGACCTAATTAGCAATGACTATCCGTACTGATCCTCCAACATTTCCCATTCCCTCCGCAATGATCCTCTGACAGTGCTGCACTCTCTCAGCACTGACCTGTCCTTCCCCAGCACCGAGCATCCAATGCTGCGGTGCTCCCACAGCACTGAATCTCTGACGATGTGGAGATCCTTCAGCACTAGCATTCCAAAAGTGCAGAGTTCCCTCAGCACTGTCGATTCGGTATTGTGGAACTCAGTCAGCCCTGACCCTCTGACAGGGACAGATTTCCTCAACACTGACCATCCAACAGTGGGACACCCCCTCAGCATTGACTTCCGAGAGTGCATCACTCTCTCAGTACTGACCCTCTGAAAGTGCTCACTTCCTCTGTGCTAAACGTCCGAAAGAGCCCACACCCATAACTCGGACTGCTCAAGTGTGCCCACTCACACAACACAGACCATATAATAGTGCTGCGCTTCCGCCCTAATGACGCTCCGACAGTGTGGAGCTCGCACTGCACTGACCCACGAACAGTTCCCGGCTACTTAAGCACTTACTGGCAGTCAGAAAATGAAGAGCTTGCTCGCTGCTGCGACTTCGACAGTGTGACACTCTTCCAGCACTAAGCCTCCAGCACTGACATTCCGACTATGCCACATTCACTCAATCCTGACACTCCGACAATTTGGAGCTCGGTCAGCACGTACTCTCCAATCGTGCGGATATCCCTCAAAACTGAAACTCCAACAGTGTGGGGGTCACTCACCAGTGAGTCTACAATCATGTTGCACTCTCTCAGCAGTTACCCTCGAACAGTGTGGCAATCATTCATGACTGATCCACTGACAGTGGGGCACTCTCTCTGCACTAACCTACCATCAATGCAGCGCCCTCTCAGCTCTGTCCTTCTGACTGTAGCACGCCATTAACACTGACGCTCTGTGAGTGCCACAGATCCACAGCACTGACCCTCCGATAACTCGAAGCTCCAACAGCACTGAACATCCGACCGAACCGCAGTCCGTCAGCACTGACCATCCAACTGTAGGACACTCCCTCAGTGCTCACACTCCGACAATGCTGAATCCATCACCGCTGACCCACTGACAGTGTGGACCTCCAACAGCACTGATCATCAGACTGTGCAGCACTCCCTCTACACTGGTTTTTCCACAGTGCGGCACTCCCTCAGTAATTACCCTCCAATGGAGAGGCATTCCGTCAGACAGATCATTTAACAATGCCACACCCACTCAGTACTGACCATCCAACAGTACGGCGCTCGCTCAGCACTGACCTTCTGACTTTGCGGCGCTCCCTCAGCATAGATGGTCCAACAGGTTGGCATCCCCTTAGGGCTGTTCCTCTGAGAGTGCCACACTTCCTCACCATGAACTCTCTGAAGGTGCCTACTCCCTGAACATTGATACTCCGGCAGTGCAGAGAACCCTCACCACTGAGTATCAGGCCGTATGGCACTCGCACAGCATGGACTCTCTGACAATGCCGCATTACCACATCACTGAACATCCGACAGAGCGGCGCCACTGTTTATATGGTAACTAGACTGTGGGATGTTCGCTTCATCACTGACCATCCGCCAGTGCGGCCGCACTTATTTTAGACAGCGTCGTATTCCCTCTGCTCTGAACCCCCGAAGGTGTGACACTCCGCCAGTACCAGTTCACTCTGAGAGTATGGCACTCACTCTGCACTGACCATCTGACAGTGCGAGCTCGCTCCAACTGACCTTCGGAATGTTCCAGCTCTTTCAGCACTTACCCTCCTACAGTGTGGCATTCCCTCTGCACTGTCCAACATTGAATCAGTCCCTCAGAAATGACCGTCCGTCAGTGCAGCACACACATAACACTGATCGTCTGAACATGCGGCACTCCCTCAGCTCTGACCCCCCAACAGTGCTGCACTCCCTCAGCACTGAAGTTCTGACAGTGCCCATTCCTTTGTCACGGACTCTCCGACAGTGCAGTTCCCAGTCAACACTGACCCGCGGCAGTGCGGATCTCCCTCAGTGCTGGCCCTGAAACTGCCCACTCCACCAGCACTGACCATCCAAAAGTGTCCACTTTATCAGTGTTAACCCTCTAAAGTGTGAAGCATCGCTGTGCATCCAATACTGGCCGCTCCCTCAGCAGTGTCCCTCCATCAATGCCCACTTCCTCAGCACTGACCCTCCGACAGTCCTGACTGCCGAATCACTGACTGTCCAACAGTGAATAGATGCCTAAACACTGACCTCTGACAGGATTGGAACATCCAGACATCGTGATGATTTTCTACAGCCTGTGCTTCCAGTTATAGCAGAACATGCTGAGCAATGTGTGAACGTGGCATTTTGCCATGTAGCGATGGCACTGTGATTGTGACTATGTAGGAGCTACAGAAAAAAACAATGTATATTCCCATTCTCTGGCATTCCCATCCCACCACCCACGCCCCCTAACTCCTGGTCAGTGTGAGCACACTCTGATCCTCGTGAGTAATGAGAGACAGACAATACCCAATGATCAATGCAGTGAATTTTATTTACTTGTTTTAGAAAACAGTGTGTCAGAATATTATCGTGTCTACGTGATTGAGCTGAAACAGAATTTCAGAATGAGCAGGCAGCATCAGTTATACTCAGTCATGCCTCGCCCTGTGACACATTTGGTTTTCCCTTCCTCAGCTTTTCCAACAGCAGTACTTGTTACCGGCACATATCCCATTGAGAGTAGTCTCACTTTTGTCACACTGCCTTTGTTTACAAGTTGCTCCCATACTCTTACAATCGCTGAAGAAACCTGGGAAACAGAAAACGCCTTTCATTATTATCAACAGCCAGTGATGTAAGTAGGGTGCAACCAATAGTGTAGTGTAGTTTCACAGAGGGATAGCGAAAGAAGAGTTATCCAAAGTGCTCAAAGTCTGTTCTAACCGATACTGAGAACACAACTGTGCACTCTGCTAATGTGTGGTGTAATTGAGTGATATCGAGTGCCGAATTGTGCATAATGTTTTAGTGTGCTGTAACTGAGAAATACAGATAACAGAATTGTGAACTGTTGCTTACATTTGCTGCAGTTGAGCGATACTGAAAGCAGAATTCTTCACTGCACATTTTATGTCGTACAACTGAGAAATGTTGAGAAAGGATTTGTGTACTGTACATTATATGTGGTGTAATCGAGGGACATTGAGAGCATAAATGTTCATGGTGTTTTCTGTATAGTCTAACTGGGAGATATTGAGAGCAGATGTGTGCACGGTTCTTCATATGTGGTGTAAAGGAGAAATATTGAGTGCAGAATTGTGCACTGTTTTTAAGTATGGTAAAAGTGAGGGGTACCGACAGCAGAATTGTGGGGGTTTAAGGATATCAGCACTGACACATAAAGTGGAGATAACCGTTATGCCAAATGGAAACCAACTTTTCAATCGGCTGAATAAGATTTAGTGTGGAGGCGGGGTGACTGTTACTGAGATGTGAGAAGCCATCTGCTATTGCGACTTCTAAAAGGATGAAACTTTCTATCTACACTTTGCAATTGCATCTTCCCAACAATTCTTGTGCTATAAAAAAACTATTTGACTTTTTAAAAAAATGTCCATGTTCTTCGTGTTCATTGTATATTTGGAACATCTTCTGAATACACCCATGGATAAGCCTCAATGATAACAGAAACAAAACAATTTGCCGCCTCTGGCCTAACAAGCGAGGTTTCAGTCTGGGACCTTAACTTTTCCTGTATGACCACAGCTGGGATCATTTCAATTTGTAGATCAGAGCAGTGCACAGTTCTCCGTGTGAGGTCAAACGATTGGAAGCAAAATTCTGAGAGAACATACCAGCTCATTTTGAAGCAGGGATGTCAAGGAATCTGCCATGGTGCCTTACGGGACCATGTGAAACAAACTCTGGAATAGGGCATCAGGCATTGCATAAACATTATTTTGTTTCAAGAAATGGCTTAAAGGGAGAGATAGAGCGTGCGAAATAGAGAGCGAGAGACACAGAGAGAGGGAGAGATGGGCAGAGAGAGGGAGGCAGATAGAGAAGCAGAGACAGAAATAGTGACAGATTATAAAGAGAAGCAGAGAGACATAGGGATAGAGATAGAGAGAAAGAGAGAAATGCAGATATGCAGAGTTAAGGATAGTGATGGAGGGAAAGAAAGATCATAAAGATCAGAAGAGACAGAGGCTGGGATAGAGATAGAAATGGAGAGACACATGGAAATAAAAAGAGAGAGAAAGGCAGGATAGAGAGAGAGAAAAATGTGTGAGAGAGAGACAGAGGTGAGGGGCGACAGTTTAAAGGAGATTTGAGGATAAAGTTTCATTGTACTAGCCCCCTCTCAAGTTAAATTCTTCGCCTCTAATATCAAACATTTCAACTCGGCGAAAAAAGTTTCTGAACGTTAACTCTATCTATGCCTCTCATGATTTTATCAACTTCGACCAAGTCTGCCCTCAGCCTCCGCCACAGGGAAAACGTTTTTCAATGATGTAGAAATGTCAGTGTTAGACTGGGGTGTACAAAGTTAAAAAGTGGACAACACGAGGCTATAGTCCAAAAGGTTTACTTAGAAGCTTTGTTTTCGAAGCACTGCTCCATCGTCAGTTACCTGGTGGGGCAGGATCATAGCATGCGGAATGAATCGTATTTGATCTAAGTGCTTACATATAAACTATTGGACTATAATCTGTGTTTGTGTGATTTTTAACTGAGTTTTTCTGGCCTATCCTTTATAGTTTATGTCCTCTAATCCAGGCAATATCCAGTTAATCCTCTTTTGCATTCTCTCCATTGTTTTCACATCTTTCAAATAATTGTGGTGATCCGCATTGAATGCCACGTTCTAGGTATTGCTCAAACAAACTCTTATAAAGCTACCGCATGATATCCTGCCTCTTGTACTCAATAATCAGACCAATAAAGGTGATCCTGTCATATTCCTTCTTTGTGAACTTATCTACTGGCATAGCTACCTTCAGGGAGCCAATGAATTGAATCCCAAGATCCCTCCGTACATCAATGCTGTTCAGGTCCCTGTACATGTCTACTTAACACTTGATCTCCTCACAAGTGCAGCGCCTCACGCTTACCGTCATTCAGTGCGTTGAAGGATCTGAGATAGGGAGATCTATATTCAGGAAATAAATCAGAGGAGTTGCGGAGTACCCTGAGAATGAGAATTGAGGATGATCAGTAGAGCCACGATCTTATTCAACAGCAGAACAGAGTAGATGGGCCACACAGCCTATTTGTACACCATACACCTTATTATCTTAGAAAGGTAATGTTCACAGCAGCTTCTCTGTGGATGGGGGAGGAGAGTGAGGAGGGAATGAAGGAGGACTGAACTGATCTTGAATTAGAAAGACACGGAATTATCCGCAATGCCGAAGGAGGCCGTTCGGCCCGGCTTGTCAATGTCAGCTCTGCAATTTGGGCAGTTCACCCAGCACCATTCCGTAACTTCTTTGTCATTCCTTTCCATATAATCTCATTCTGGAGGCTTCTGTTCGCAATCTGCAGATCCCTATTGGCAGGACGCTCGTTCCCCAAACCCCTCAGTGAGGGAAGGTTTCCTCCCTCACTGAGTATTTCTGCCTCCTTTACCAACTCCCTAAGCCCACTAGCTGGTTTAATCCTGTTTAAGAAACGGAACACACAGTGACCCAGGAAATAGGAGCAAGGAAGTTTTTGATTGTGCTGCACTTTTTCACCTTAACAGAACAGATGTGAGATGCCGCAGAAACAAGACAATGCAGCCCTGACGCAAATGAAAGGCATCACAGGCTGCATGGACAGAATGGCCTCCTCGTTTTCTCCCCTAAAACCCACATCCAGAGTGTTTCCTGCGATTTGCACTGACCTCCCAAATAAATGCCGCTTCGCAGTTCCCTGTCAGCAGTGTTGGGCTGCGCCAGCACCAAGACACAAAGCAATATTGGAGATGTCCACATCATCAGGCTTGCTGCTCCGAGCTAAAATGAACAGGCTGGCACACTGCTGTTGTTTATATGGACTGAAAGAGTCTGCTGTGGTTAATCATCACACATGTATGAACTAATATATATTCACACACACACACACACACACACACATACACACAAACACACACGCACACACACACACGGATACACACACACACACACACAAGCACAAAAACACAACGCTCAGACACACACACACGGATACACACACACGCAGACACACAGGAAGACAAACACCAAGACACACACACCCTACAACCACATACGGACACACACAGATACACACACATGCAGGCACACAGACACACAAACACAAAGACACACACACACTACAACCACATACACACAGACACACACCGAGAGACACACACCAAACCCATATACCCACACTCCTACACACCCATCTACACACACCACTGACACACACAGACACCCACTGACCCAGATACACAAACACACACACCTTACCCACACAATCCCACACATCCACACCCACAAACAAACACCCACACACACGCATACACGTACACACATACCCCACCAAACACACACAAACACGCCCTCACACACACGCATACTTGCATCCTGACACACTCATCCCCCACACACATACACACTCACACACAGACCAAGACACACACGCTACCCCTGACTCACGCACACACGAAAACACAGACGCACATACACTCACACACATACACACACACCCACATCTCCCACACACACTCACACAAGCATCACACACTCACACAAGCATCACACACTTCACCCCACTGACGTTTAGAGAGGATCAGTCTCCCGTGGATAAGAATCACACATGTGACTCAGCAGACGCTGTAGCTCAGTTCCCCTACCGCCAGGATGGCCTCAACCATGATATTTGTTGCTTGTCACACTACAGGTAACAAGACAAGCTCGACACATCCCCACACACAAGCTCTTGCAACAATCAAACACGCACACATACATACACTCACATTCACACAATCGCACATACACTCACAGAGACGTCCTCTCACACACTTACACTGTCACACCCACACATAAATACACACACTCACCCAATCACATACACTCACCCAATCACACACCTACACAGTCTCTCCCACACAGACTCTCACATATACACACGCACGTATGCACTCACACTCATCCTACACACAGTGTCACTCACATACAAGAACACAGATCCTCTCCGGCAAACTCACACACGCATAGGCGCTATCAGAAGATTTCCCACACTCTCACCAGCACACAATAAGACAGATCCTCCTCCCAAACCCTCACACACACTTACACAGGCCCTTCTTCAACACACTAAATGCTATTTTCACACAAAGACACACATCCACACACTCATTCACAAAGTTGCACTCACAGTATCAAAGACACCCACACATACACACTTGAGCTCACACACCCAAGCACGTCCTCACACATGGGCACGCACAACAGATACTCACACACTCAAACACCCACACACACAGTCCAGTGAACCTCCACCCACAAACGCAAATACACAACAAATTCACCAAAAGTCCTTAAACAGCGCATTCCAAACGCACTATCACGTTCAACTAGTGGGACAAGGGTTGCACGTACTAGGAAACACCACCCTCGGCAAGTTCCCCTCCATTTCAATCACCACCCTGACACCCAAGTCCCACAAATGAATGAAAAGCCCTTACATCCACTCACACACACACACACTGGTACAAACCCTATTCCCACGCGTGCGCAGACACTCACATACACACTTGCACAAACGCTCTCCCTCATATGCACGCACACACTTGCATACAATAATACACTCTCCCACACACACTCACATATACTCATGCACACTTACACAAACCCTTCTGCTACACATGCATAAACACAAGCACAATAACACACTCTCCCATACAATAACACAAACTGACTGACACTCTCCTACACTCACACATTTGTGCATACTTACATTAACCAAACTCCAATACTCACACGCTCACCACACACTCACACACGCTTACGCTGACCCTCATCCACACACTCACTCACGCAGAAACACTTCCACAGACTCTGTCCCACACAGACACACACATATACACGCACATATGCACACACACACACTCCTCCCACATACAGTGTCACTCACACACAATAACACAGATCCTCTTTGACAAACTCACACATGTACATGCGCTTACAGAACCTCACATACTAAGGAGAGAAACTCTCCCACACTCTCACACTCACGCTTGCAAGGACATTCTCCCACACTTCTACACTCATACCTCCTTAAACAACCCCTCTCCCACACTCTCATACTCATGCACTTACGCACACGTTCTCCAACACTCACTCAGGCACACTTAGACAGATCGTTTCTCGCGCTCACACAATTGCAGATATTTCCCCAGCTCCTCCTCACGCATACATACACTTACACATACTTGTATGGACTTTCATTCACACGCACACACTCACGCGCCTTCACACCTACCTAGACGGTCCGCACACACTCATACTCACACAAACTCACACATACTTGTGTAGACTCGCTCCGACCCACAGATTCACTTGTGCAGATCTTCCTCCCACTCCAACGCTTGCACGGACCGTCTCACACATGCAAACACTCAAACTTAAACAGACAGTCCTCTCACATGCGCACACACTCAAAATTACATAGATCGCCCTTGCACACTTCCACATGCTAACGTACAGTTATGCTGACACTTTTCCCCACACACACATGCACGCGCAGAATGACACAGACTGGTATCACAGATTCACACACTTACATAGACACTCTCCCACAGAAACACTCACGACCACTCACACTTACACAGGCACTTCTCCTACATCCACACGCACAAAGTCACAATCAACACTGCCACACAGTTACACAGACTTACACAGATACTCTCCCACACACACTCGCATATGCACATGCACACTTAATTACACAGATCCTCCACCCTCTCACACACATGTTCAAACACACTTGCACAGGCATCCCTCCTTCATTCACACACGTACATTCTCACACACTTTTGCGTATAACCTGTCTCACACACACACACTTACACAGGCTTTCGCTCACTGACATAAACCATCCTCCCATAATCACACACTCACACAATCACACGTTGAATCATACTTGAATGAACCCACTCCTGCCCCCCACATGCACATACATCCACACAGAGAGACACACACACTCATTCACATTTACACAGAATGTTCTCTGGCCGGTCCATTCTCAAACTAACACTGACACTGTTCCCATACTTACGTAATCACACACTTATGCAGATCTTCCTCCGATATTCAATCTCACACACATTTAAAGAGACCCTTCCCAGACATTAATACAGACACTCAAACATGCGCATAGACCGCCCAACCACACACATACACATAGACGTATAAACGTACAATTACACAGACCTTCGCATGCACACACTCAAACACATTCATATACGCACACTCAAACACTGTAATACCCACTTACACAGCCCCTCTTCCCATGCGTTCACACTCACACACTTCCACGGACACTCTCCCATATGCTTACATCTACGCAAAATCATTCACACACACTTACACACACAGTTACACACACAGACCCTCTTCCCACACTCTCACACTCACACACACTTCCGTTAACTCTCTCACAAGAACTCACAGACACTCACAACTGCTCAAACACACTGGCACACACAGCCACACACACTTGCATAGACCCTCCTGACACACATTCACATTCAGGTATACCCACAGAGAGCCTCATCCACATATTCACACTAAAAGATGAACACACAGTCACTCATGCGCACATTCACACATACACTCACCCTCTGCCAATTCGCACACTCACGCAGCTATAGTGTTCCTCTCCACAGGCAAACATGCACAAACCCTCCTCCTACACACCCACACTCACACATTACAAATCCTGCAAACTGATTTCCACAAAGCTGCCTCCCAAGCTCAGACACAATTACACAGACTCATACCTGCACAGCCCCTTCATCCACAGATACATTCACACACCTATAAATTCCTTCACACATGCACACTCACACATTCACGCACACTTATACATACCGATCTCCCACATGCACACATCTATGTAAAATCAGTCACACATACTTACACATACAGTTGCACACACTTACACAGACCCTATTCCTAAACTCTCACATACTTCTGCCAACTCTCTCCCAAGCACTCACAGACACTCACAAATGCTGAAACACACTGGCGCACGCAGCCACACACACTTGCACAGACACTCCTGGCACGCACTCACACTGAGATACACTCACAGAGAGCCTCACCCACATATTCACACTAAAAGATGAACTTATACACACACAGTCACTCATGCACACACTCAAACGTACACAAACCCTCTGCCCACTTGCACGCTCACGCGGCTATAGTGTTCCACTCGCACACAGACATACACTTCCGCTAACTCTCTCCCAAGCCCTCAGAGACTCTCACAAATGCTCAAACACTCTGGCACACGCAGCCAAATAGCTGAAACAGTTTTGCTGGAAAAGTGCAGCAGGTCATACAGCATCCAAGGAGCAGTATAATCGATGTTTTGGGTATGTGCTCTTCTTCAGGCTCATGCCCGAAACGTCGACTCTCCTGCTCCTTGGATGATGACTGAACTGCTGCACTTTTCCAGCAACACATTTTCAGCTCTTATCTCTAGCATCTGCAATCCTCACTTAGACGCAGCCACATACACTGATAGAGACCCTCCTCCCACGTACCTGCACTCACACACATTTAAACATATCCTGCTGTCCTGCACACACTTACACAACCTCCACCATACACACACACTCACACACACTTAGGTAGGCCCTCATGCCACACACACACATGCACCCTCACGTTCTGAAATGGAACTTTTCAAATTCTGTCACACACACACATACAAAGATCCTGCTACCATGCACACTCACAGACATGTATGTATAAAGCACCTACGCTTGTACTGAACCTATCCAACACACTGACATTCACTCACATACACCGACTCCACAAAGCAAACAGTTACTCGCACTTAAGTATACACACAGATTTTCATACATAATTATTGTCTCATACACGCTATATTGATGGGCCTCCCACTCACACACACCCTCAATCCAACATATACACATGCACACTTACACAGATCTGCCACCCACACACTCATATTCACACGCACTGACACATATTGACACACACTTTCACCGAACGTCTCCTGCACATTCGCTCTCACACGCACTCCTATATGCTCACACACCCTCACACACAGTCGCAGACACTTATACAGATGCTCCTCCGACACACTCACACTAACACTCGAATATGCACACGCAGACTACTACTGACGCTCTCTCACACAAACACCCCGAATCACACTCACATATACATGCACAGAATCACACATACTATCCTTCCACACGTTCTTACACACGAGCATTCACATCACAGACCCTCCTTCCACACATATTCACTCACACACACACTCACACTTGCACAGTCTCTGCTCCCGCACTCTCAAGCACTTACACAAATCCTCTCCTGCACACACACTTTCAATTACACAGAACCTCCTCCAACACAGACACTCAAATCAACACAGACCCTACTCACATAATCACACTCTCAGAGTCAATTACGCAAACACTGCTCCAACACATGACACACTCACCGACCCACTCACATGATCCTTACACAGGCATTGTCCCCTTCGCACACTCACAATTACTCATGACTTCCTCCCATACACTCACACTCAATTATACAGACCTTCTTCCCACAGAGAGAGACACACACGCTCACATATACACAAATGCACTTACACAGAACTTCTGCCACACACTCACACGTACACTCGCACATACAAACAAACACACTTGCGCAGAATATACACACACTTGCACACAGTCACACACACTGAAACAAACATTACTCCTCTACACTCACACACGCTCAAGCACTCATAACCACTTTCACACACCTTCTCTCACACACTCACGTACAGTTACACAGACGAACTCCACCATACACACATGTCCACACGCATTTGCACGGACTGTCCTGTCACACGCACACTCACTTACAACGACCCTCGCATACACGAACACACAGATAATTACGTATACAAACTCAAACTTGAACAGACTTTCTTCCACAAACTCGCAGTCACACAGACCACCATATACGCACATACTCACAGACTCTGCTCACACACGCATATAAAAACTTACACATACACACACTCACAGACCTTTTTTCCACGGATTCACACTCACTCACATACACCCACGCTTGCACGCTCCCTCTCCAACAGAAATATATTCGCGTACAATCACACGTACTCACACAAGCTTGCACAGTCACATTAGATTACATAGAGCATCTACTCAAACACTTACACATGCACACTCACACATGCACTTACTCAGAACCTTTCCTATACACTCACGAAAACGCCATATACATTTACACAGACCCTCCTCCTATTCTCACACTCACATTTATTCATCGCTTCTCCCATAATCACCCTCTCACACACATGGGCAGACTGTGTTCTAACACTCACGTACACAGTGACTCACACTTACAAAGACCCTCGTTCCACATTGTACACTCAAACACACATGCACAACATATCTCCTCTGTACCCACACACTCGCATACACACCGATCCAATTGCAATGACCGTCCTCCCACATGCACACATTCAGGCACACTCTGTCACTTACACAGATAATCCTCCCAAGCAATCACACGTTCATATACATTTCCATCGCATCTCCTTCTTAACACACACTCACTTGCACTCTCATATGCACCATCATACTCAGCACACTTATGCACGCACAAACACTTACACAGAACCTTCTACCCCACACACAAACACATCAACATGTCCACCAACAGAATTACTGAGTCTCACCCGCACAAATCTCAAAACACGCAGAAATACACACTCACACACATTCACAGACACGTACACTCTCCTCTCACACACTCACTCATACTGACACGCAGTTTCACAGGCACTCTCCCACGCACTCCATATACTCACAAGAACTCTCACACACGTACACATACACATTTACACATAAGCTTCTCCAATGCGTTCACGCGCACACAGCACCGCTCACACAAACATTCACACACTCACTTATACACACACTCTCATGCACATTTACTCAGAATCTTCCTCACTCAGATATTTCCACACCTTTCCGCAGACACTCCCCAACACACAATTAAACCCAAATAAACATTCACACTCAAACACACACTGTCATAGACGCTTATAGAAACACTTCTGCCACATGCTGACACATCATAACACATAGTTCCACATTTGTTCTCCCGCAGACCCGCACATACTCAAAAATACTGACACATATAGACACAGATTTACACAGAATGCCTCTTCCGTTGACTCACTCTCATACCAACCACCTACCACAAAACAAACTGACACACACTCATATACATGCGTGCATACACAAAAGCACACTGTCCCAGTCACACACACATTTACTCAGACCTACCTGTCGCACACTTACACTCACACTTACACTCATACACAGTCACATACGCATTCACACACATTTACTGGGGGCCTTCCTCTAACATTCACTCACTCAGAACAATTACACAGACCTTTACCACCCAAGATTAGCACAAACCTGCACAAACCTTCCTGCAACACTTAAACACACACAAACACACACACACGCACACACACACACATTCTTTCAAATATGCCCTAACCTACATTCACATACACTTACAGAGACACTGGTACACCCTCTCTCAAACACTCATACCCACTTCCACAGAACCTTTTCCAATAGTTTCAAACACATGCATACACAGGCACTCTTACAAAGGCACTCCTCTCTCATAGATACACATTGACATGCACACACTCACACATGCTTGCACAGACCGTCCAACCACACACTCATATGCACAGATACACAATCGCATTCACAAACACTTGCACAGACCTTCCTCCCACACTCATACGCACATGTACACATACACGCTCTTCAACACACTGACACACTCTCTCCCAGACGCACACACTCACTTATACAGACATTATCACACAATCAGACAGTCTCACACAATCCCACACACAAACATACACTCACGCACACAGTTACACAGACCATGTTCCACACACTCACACAGTTCTTCGCACATACACAAATGCACACTCTCAAAATCACATGCTCACACAGTCACAAACATTCACATGTACACATGCACTCACGCTCACTCTTAAACAGACACTCTCCCACATTCACATTCAGTCACACTCTCATATACACAGATACACAAATACACACACATGCAAACAGACACTTTGACAAACCCTTCTCCCACACATTCACACTCACAATGCACTCACACACACTTACACATTCTCCAAAGCACTGACACTCACACACACTCACATGTACACAGACTCTTGTGTACACTTAGACAGACAGATGTGGGCAGCACGGTGGCACAGTGGTTCGCACTACTGCCTCACAGCGCCAAAGACCCCGGTTCAATTCCCACCTCAGGGCACTGACTCTATGGATTTTGCACATTCTCCCCGTGTCTGAGTGGGTGTCCTCCGGGTGCTCTGGTTTCCTCCCACAACACAAAGATGTGCGGGTCAGGTGAATTGGCCATGCTAAATTGCCCGTTGTGTTAGGTAAGGGGTATGGGTGGGTTGCACTTCGGCGGGTCGGTGTGGACTTGTTGGGCCAAAGGGCCTGTTTCTACACTGTAAGTAATCTAATCAAACTCTCCCTGGAATCATACGGTCTCACACACACTCACATATACTTGCACAAACGCATATTATGTCACACTGACATGTACACAAGCTCACAGAGGCACATTCACGCACACGCACAATTGCACAAACCTTCCACCAGTACTCACACACTCACACACAACCACCTATACGGGCCTAATCCAAATGCACTGAAACACCAATCACGCACACTTAAACAGTACCTCCTTCCTCACCTGCATGCACGCGCACACACACACACACACACACGTTCATGCATAGACCCTCTTCCAACCAATCACACTAACACCCACGTACACAGACACTTCTCCCATCTACACACGCAATCCAGATCATTGACACAGACCTTCTCACTCACACTTACACACAAATACACTTGGACAGACACTCCTCCCACACACAACCGTGCATTGTTTCACAGACCCTCTGCTATGCACACAGACAAATTCACATATACACAGACACTTACACAGACCCTTCACATACACATTCACAAGCACACACACTCACATATGCTCACTCACGCTCACGCGCAAACACACAATCACACACACTTAAACAAACCCTCCTTACACACACTCACACCCAAGCACACTCAGATTACCTTACACATACCCTCTCCAACACACTGTAACTCACACACACACACACACACACACACTACCACACAATTCCTTCCAAACATTCACACAAAAACACACTCACATACACTGGCACAGACTCCTCCCATACACACGCAGTCGCACACACGTAGACAGACACACCTCCCAAATTCACAGTCACAAACACTTACACAGGCACTCTTCTACCCAGTCAAACTCTCACACATAATGAGATATATACACACACACTTACATATACACACCTCTGGAGCTCACACATTCATACAATGAGTCATTCGTGCATAGAATCTCTTCCCACACTCACACAATCACACACACTTACACAGACATTCTCCTGCAATCACACAATCGCGCACATTTCCACAGAAATTCATTCCACACTCACACACACACTTACACTTGCCTGCACAGATACACCTGCCAGAAAAAATACGCTCACGGGCACGTACACAAACCGTCTCCAAGCACTCACTCACACACTCTCTCTATCTGTCTCTCTCTCTCTCTCACACACACGCACACACACACTCACACACACACATACACATGCCCGCTAACACACACTTACACAGGCCTTACTCGAATACTCACACGCTCACACACATTTATACGGACCTGTCCCACACATACACTCACGTATACTCGCACACACACTCACGCACTCACACACACTTTCAGTGACCCACCACTAACACTCACACTTTCACATGTATGTTCATTGATCCTCCTCCCACCCCGCATGCACACGCACTTTTACAGACCTTCCTCCCACCATTACAAACACAGTCACACACACTTTCACTGACTCTTTCACACCCACGCACTTACACACAACTATACTGACAATCCTCCCACACACACATAACTCATACACTTACCCAGACCTCCCTTCCACACCCAAACACACTTATGCACACTTGCACTTTTCTCTCCCACCCACACAGTTTCACGTAACTATACTGACACTCGTCCAACGCACACCCACACTCATTCTTAAACAGAACTTGTTTCGACACTCACACACATGCACTTATGTACACTTTCACTGTCCCTCTGTCACATGCATACTTATACACTGACCACAATCCCACACATACTCCCTCACACTCATGTTTCACACATGCACTCAAAGACTCACCCTTATACACACAATCACAATTACACCTCATCTCAACCCACACTCACACACTCACCTTTACAGATATACACATGCTCTCCCCGACATGCAAACTTAGACAGCCTCTATTCCGTCGTTCGCACACGCACTCACACGCAAGAAAACTTACAAAGACTCTCCTCCAATTCACTCACTCTCCCACTCATTTGCATGCACGTGCACAGTAATCCCCGCCCACTGACATACACATATTCTTCACCGACACTAACACAGAAACTCACACAAAATTGCGTGCTCTCTCTCACATACACTTACACGAACTTACACAAATTCTCCTCCCATATGCACACTCCCAAAAAAAACTTACTCAGACGATCTTCCACACGCACATTTACCCAGAACCTGTACCTTCGCACTGACACTCACTTACAGACGTATAATCTTGCACAAACTATCGTTCCACACACACACGTATACACTCACACGTTCACAAACACATATTCCCATACACTCAATCTTACACAGATACTGCAACCACACTCACACACCTACACAGGCACGATCCCACACACACTCACAGAGAATCCCACATACTCAGACAGATTTTCCTCCTTCACTCGCACACACTCACACACTTAAACAGACGCTCTCTAACGCATACACTCGCACTCAAAATAGACATTTAGACAGACTATCCTCCCACGCAGTCACATATACTTACAGAGGCCTTCCAAACTCAACCTAACACTCACACAAACTCACCCAGATCCTCTCCCACACACTTACACTCACACGCAGTCACAGACTGAAACAGACTTACAAAGACCGACATCCTGCACACCCACAAACACTCATAGACACTTGCACAGACACCGAGCCCATACACACATACACTCACACACTTGTATACACACACGCACTTGCAAAAACGTTCTTCCCACATTCGCACACGCTTGTATAGACCTTTCTCGTACACTGGCTCACACACACACAGACTCTCTGCCGCATACTCACATGTGCACAGGCACAATTGCACAGACCTTCTCCCACATACACACACTCAACCTGTCACATATACCACACATTCGCTTCCATCGACCCTTAACCCACACATTTGCACGTACTCACACATGCTCACAAATACGTTTACTCATGATCACTCACTCACACACACTTACATGGATCCTCTCCCCACTCCCATCCTTCACACACTCACATAGACACTGATGCACACGTTGGCACTAATACTCAAACACACATATTTACTCAGACCCTCCATATACGCCCACACACTCACTCACACTCTTGCACAGAAAACTGTCCCACATTCACACACTCACTCGCACTCTTATTTAAACACACACATCGTCATACACACATACCTATGTACACTCTGACACAGGAAGTGCACGCACACACACACCTATAAATGTCCTCTCCCAAACACACACACACACACACATAATCTTACGCAGAAACGCCTTCCCCCTTGCACTCACGCTCACTGATACTTACACAGACCTTATTTGTCTCTCTATCACACACACACACCACACATGCACGCGCGCACAGACACACACAGTTACATACACTTACATGGACTCTCCCCAAAACACGGCACACACCATCTCATACACACACACACACACACACACACTAATTTATGGTTACACACTTACACAGACTCTCCTCGCACAAGATCACACTCACTCACTCACATGCACTTGCACAGTACCCCTCCCAAACACACATGCACTCACATGCACACGCAATTTCATACACTCACAGATGCAAATGTACGCTCACACACACTCACTCTGACACAGAATCTCCAGCCAAACTCAGACAGTCACACTCACACAGCTGTACATCCCCTGTCCCACACACGCACTCACAAAGATTCAAACACAGTTAGGCAGAACCTCATCCTCCACTCGCATACTTACATAGACTCTTCCACACAGACATTTTCACACACAGTTACATAGTCGCCCTTCCACACAGAAACACTCGCAACCCACTCACACACACATCGACAGACCATTTCCCCTCCACGCACACTCACAAACAAGTATTCAGACCATCCTCTGATGCACTCACATGTACTGACAAAGATTTTTCCCCCACATACTCACACTCACACACACTGGCATAGAATCTCTCCCATAAACACTGACACCCACACGCAGTCACAAACACACACACTTATGTAGTCTGACAGAGACACTCATCCCACACACTCAACCACGCTCACATACGCTCGCACGGTCTCGTTCCGTATATACACACTCTCCTGTATACACGCACACTCACATATACCTTCGTGCACACACAGTTACACATGCCTTTCTCCCACACTCACACACACACCTACACAGACAGTCCTCGCCCCCACACACAAACAGACACTCAATTGTATTCAGGCGCACTTATACAGACTTTCTCCCACATATACTCAAACACATATTTACTTACAACGAACTTTACCCCAGACACTTAAACACGCTCACACAAACTCACAAACACTCGCAGTCACAGTCACACACACTCACACAGATCGTCTCCCAAACACACATTCACACACACACACTTACATTGGCACTCTGCCACACATTGACGCAAACACTCACAAACTCAGGCAGACTGACTCAGACATTCCACATACACACACTTACTCAACCACATACTTGCACAAAACCCTCTGTCACATTCACACACTCTCACAGATTCACATATCCACATGCACACACTCACACAAACAGACTCGTGCACACTCTTACACAGACCCTCCACACATGGACACATACTTAGGCAGACCTACCTTCATCTCTTGTGCACACACTCACACCAAATTACACAGACTCTCTCTCTCTCTCTCTCACACACACACACACACACACACACACATACACACACACACACACATTAGCACACACACAAACACACTGTCCCCACTTCCACACACATTAGGCAGACTCTTTGCCACAATTGCATGCACTTACATTCTTAGAAACTCACACAGGCCCTCCTTCTACACTCACACACTCGCACGCATACACTGACACAGACCCTCTGCCACACACGCATACACATATCAACATCGACTAATCTCCCACCCATGCACTCACCACTCTTTCACAAACCCTCTCCCCTACACACAAACACTCACATGCACACAAGCACGGTCATACATATCCTCTCCCACACAGAGTTACACAGACCACCCCCCACACACACACGCATTCAGCCACAATTTCACAGCTCTCCTCTCCCACACATTGATACTCACATATGCATACATATTCACACCCACACAACTACACATCCCACACACTCACATTCTCACACACTCAGATGTACGCACAAATTCGCAGAGAAACCCTCCCACACACACTGACACAAACCCTTTCCCACAAACTCACATTCACACAGCCACATGTACACACACACCTACTCACAACGGCCTCTACAGACACTCTCACGCACACTTGCATAGACCCTCTCCCCACACATACATAGACATCCACTAATAGAGACGCTCTCCAACACACACACAATAAACAGAACCTCCTCCCTTGTTCACATACAAACTGATGCTCAGTCACACAGACCATTCTCCAATACATACACTCACACTCGTACACACTTACACGGACATGCTGTCTCTCACACAAGCACACGCACATACTCACATGCACACACGCACTGATCCTCTTCCACAAACACTCTCACGCACTCACAGAAATACACACATTCACATACACCCACACTGACCCTCCTCCAACACACAGAGTCATGCAATCTTACACAGAAACTTTCTCCCACCCACAGTATGCTCATGTATGTCCCTGGTGAGGAAAGGATTGTGAATTCTTGTATTTTTTCAACATTGGCGATGGGATGGTTGTACAGAAAAAAAATTGAAGGTTTTCGAAACAGGCTGCAGGCTAAAACCTGATTGGGGATGTTGGTTGGAATCCCATCATAACAGTTCAGGTGTGACGACTGCCTTGCTGTCTCTACAGATGACTCCAAACCAACAGCACTGATCTGCTCTGTCTCTGTTTGTGATTCCACTCCCTGAACATTGTTGTCAAAACTATCCTGCTTTGTCCCTAAATGTGCTAGGCAGAACAACTTAATTGTGGTTACCATCGAATGTATCTGTTTCGGCATGCGATTCCAGATACATGGCACTGCAGTTGCCACTGATGTGTTATCTGCAAACACAAAACACTGAGTTTATCAGAGAGCTCCAGTCTCTGAAGTTAAGCATGCAGATGTAGCAAGCCATGATGTAGGCGAATGGTTTCCTGCCCTTCATTGTGAATTTTCGAGTACAAGAAGGGGTTTTCCTTTCTGTGCAAGGAGCTTATGACCTCGAGGGACTGTAGCGAAGCTTTAGCAGGCTGATCCGAGGACGGTCCACAGACGTATGAAGGGAGATTAGAAAGGTTAGGACTAGAGACAAAATGAGGGGATATCTTTGTTTCTGTGTTTCTTTGTTTAACTGTGGATACTTCTGATATCTTCTGTCTCTACATGTGGCTCCACACAGTCGGAATGCAGTTACCACTGACCTTCTCTGACTCGATAGTGAGTCCAGAATCACAGCATTGTGGTCATGAATCACATTATCTCTGTCTCCAGTGTGACCTTTTGCTTGTTATCACTTTACCCTCTGTCTCTGCATTTGACAAAAGAACAGTAACACTGTGGTTAGCACTGACTGTGTCTGCCTGGTTACGTGACACCAGACCTACAGAGCTGTATTTGTTAATGACGTGTTCTGTCTCTGCATGTAAACCCTGGACAACAGTATTGTGATTATATAATACCTGTTCTGTGACGGCATGTAACACCGGAACCGCAGCACTGCACTTCTTCAGGTCTGAGCGGGACATCAGACTTAGTGTCCTGTGTGGAATTCTTACCAGGGCACTCCAGGCCCAAAGTATTGCACTCTTCAATGACCTGGTCTGTTTCTACATGTGATTCTACACCTACAGCACTGCAGTACACATCTACTTATTCGCACTCTCGTGAGTCACTGGTGTACAGGATTGTGGTGATCAGATTAGATTACTCCAGACACGCAGCACTTTTCCTGTCATTAAACTGCTCTGACCTCTCATGTAACTCCACCCGCTGCAATGTGACAACCACTAACATGTTACGAACCTACACGTAACTCCAGCATCAAAGCACTACGTTCCTTATTGACGTACTCTATCTCTACATGTGAAACGCGGTCCAAAGAGTTAGAACATAGAACATAGAAAAATACAGCGCAGTACCGGCCCTTCGGCCCTCGATGTTGCGCCGACCGAAGCCTACCTAACCTACACTAGCCCAATGACCTCCATATGCTTATCAAATGCCCGCTTGAATGACCATAAAGACGAAGAGTCCACCACTGATACTGGCAGGGCATTCCATGAACTCACAACTCGCTGAGTAAAGAATCCACCACTAACATCTGTCCTATACCAACCTCACCTTAATTTAAAGCTGTGTCCCCTAGTAACAGCTGACTCCACTAGCGGAAAAAGGTTCTCACTGCCAACCCTATCTAAACCCCTAATCATCTTGTACACCTCTATCAAATCTCCACTAAACCTTCTTTTCTCCAATGAGAACAGGCCCAATTGCCTCAGCCTTTCCTCATACGATCTCACTACCATGCCAGGCAACATCCTGGTAAACCTCCTCTTCACCCGTTCCAGTGCCTCCACATCCTTCCTATAGTATGGCGACCAAAACTGCACACAATACTCCAGATGAGGACGCACCAGAGTCTTATACAACTGCAACATGACCTCAGAACTCCGGAACTCAATTCCTCTACCAATAAAGTCCAGTACGCCATATGCCTTCTTCACAGCACGATTTACCTGGGTGGCAACTTCAGAGATCTGTGTACATGGACATCAAGATCCCTCTGCTCATCCACACTACAAAGTAACCTACCATTAGCCCAGTAATCCATCTTCTTGTTACTCCTACCAAAGTGAATGACTTCACACTTAGCTACATTAAACTCCATTTGCCACTTTTCTGCTCAGCTCTGCAACATATCTATATCCCGCTGTAACCTGCCACATCCTTCTTCGCTGTCCATAACTCCACCGACTTTCGTATCATCCGCAAACTTGCTCACCCAGCCTTCAAGCCCCTCCTCCAGGTCATTTATTAAAATGACAAACAGCAATGGTCCCAAAACAGATCCTTGTGGAACACCGCTAGTAACTGCACTGCAAGATGAACCTTTACCATCAACTACTACCCTCTGTCTCCTTCCAGCCAGCCAATTCCTAATCCAAACCTCTAATGCACCCTCAATGCCATACCTCCGTAATTTTTGCAGTAGCCTACCATGGGGTAACTTATGAACGCCTTGCTAAAATCCATATACACCACATCTACTGCTTTACCCTCGTCCACTTCCTTGGTTACCTTCTCAAAGAACTCAATAAGGTTTGTGAGGCACGACCTTCCCTTCACAAAACCATGCTGACTATCCTTGATAACATTATTCCTATCCAGATGTTCATAAATCCTATCCCTTACAATTCTCTCTAAGACTTTGCCCACAACAGAAGTGAGACTTACTGGTCTATAGTTACTAGGGCTGTCCCTGCTCCCCTTCTTGAACAAGGGGACCACATTCGCTATCCTCCAGTCTTCTGGCACTATTCCTGTAGACAACAACGACATAAAAATCAAGGCCAATGGCTCCGCTATCTCCTCCCTAGCTTCCCAGAGGATCCTAGGATAAATGCCATCAGGCCCAGGGGCCTTAACTATTTTCACCCTTTCCAGTATTCACCGGACCTCTTCCCTACATACCTCAAAGCCATCCATTCTAATCACTTGTGACTAAATATTCACATCAGCAACGATGTCCTGTTCCTGAGTGAATACAGAAGAAAAGTATTGATTTAGTGTCTCTCCAATCTCCTCCGCCTCCACGCACAACTTCCCACTACTATCCTTGACTGGACCGATACCTACCCTAGTCATCCTTTTATTCCTGACAAATCTATAGAAAGCCTTTGGGTTTTCCCGAATCCTACCAACCAAGAACTTTACATGTCCTCTTCTCGCTGCTCTTAGCTCTCTCTGTTGATCCTTCCTGGCTACCTTATAACTCTCAATCGCCCCAATTGAACCTTCACGCCTCATCTTTACATAGGCCGCCCTCTTCCTTTTCACAAGGGATTCCAATTCCTTATTAAACCACGGCTCCCTCACAAGACCCTTTCCTCCCTGCCTGACTGGTACATACTTATCAAGGACACCCAATAGCTGCTCCTTGAACAAGCTCCACGTATCATTTGTGCCCTTCCCTTGAAGCCTATTTTTCCAATCCACGCATCCTAAGTCATGCCTCACCGCATCATAATTTCCCTGCCCCCAGCTATAACTCCTGCCCTGCAGTGCCCGCTTGTCCCTCTCCACCACTAGAGTAAAAGTCACCGAGTTGTGGTCACTGTCCCCGAAGTGCTCACCTACCTCTTAGTCTAACAACTGGCCTGGTTCATTACCGAGAACCAAATCCAGTATGGCCTCACCTCTTGTTGGCCTATCTACATATTGTGTCAGGAAACCCTCCTGCACACATTGAACAAACATCGACCCTTCTAACGAACTCGAGCTATAGCTTTCCCAGTCAATATCTGGGAAGTTAAAGTCCCCCATAATAACCACCCGACTACTTTCACTCTTCTCCTGGATCATCTTTGCAATACTTTCCTCTACGTCTCTCGAACAATTAGGAGGCCTGTAGAAAACTCCTAACAGGGTGACCTCACCTTTCCTATTTCTAACCTCAGCCCCAACTACATCAGATGGCAAGTCCTCCTCCATCGTTCTTTCCACCGCTGTAATACTATCCTTGACAAGCAATGCCACACCTCCCCTTCTTTTACACCCACCTCTGACCCTACTAAAACATTTAAACCCTGGAACCTGCAATAGCCATTCCTGTTCCTGTTCTACCCAAGTCTCTCTAATGGACACAACATCGAAGTCCCAGGTACCAACCCACGCTGCAAGTTCATCTACCTTATGTCTTATACTTCTGGCTTTAAGTATACACACTTCAAGCCACCTTCCTGTTTACCGGCACCCTCCTTCGAGATCGATGCCTTGTTCCTAACCTCCCTACACTCAAGGTCCTGTACCATAAAGCTACAGTCCAGGTTCCCATGCCCCTGCAAAGTTAGTTTAAACCCTCCCAAAGAACTCTAACAAACCTCCCCCCAAGGATGCTGGTGCCCCTCAGGTTCAGGTGGAGACCATCCTGTTTATAGAGGCCCCACCTTCCCCAGAATGAACCCCAGTTGTCCAGATACCGGAATCCCTCCCTCCTGCAACATCCCTGTAGCCACGCATTTAACTGTTCTCTCTCCCTATTTCTCGACTCTCTATTACGTTGCACGGGTAACAAACCAGAGACAACAAATCTGTTCGTTCTAGCTCTGAGCTTCCAACCTAGCTCCCTGAAAGCCTGCCTGACATCCTCACCCCTCTTCCTACCTATGTCGTTGGTACCAAAGTGGACCACGACCTGGGGCTGCTACCCCTCCCCCTTAAGGACCCGGAAAACACGATCAGAGACATCACGTACCCTTGCACCTGGGAGGCAATATACCAATCGTGAGTCTCTGTCGCCCCCGCAAAACCGCCGATCTGTGCCCCTCACTTTTGAGTCCCCAATAACTATCGCTCTACCTTTCTCCGCCCTTCCCTTCTGAGCAGTGGAGACAGGCTCCGTGCCAGAGGCCTGAACCTCATTGCTTACACCTGCTAAGTCTCCCCCCACAAGTATTCAAAACGGTATACTTGTTATTGAGGGGAACGGCTGCAGGGGGTCTCTGCACATGCTGCTTCCTCCCAGTCCCCCTCACTGTCACCCATCTGTCTATAACTTTCGGAGTAATTACTTCCCTAAAGCTCTGATCTATGACCACCTCTGCCTCCCGAATGATCCGTAGTTCATCCAACTCCAGCTCCAGTTCCCTAACACTGTCTTGGAGGAGCTGGAGATGGATGCACTTCCTGCAAGTGTAATCAGCAGGGACGCTAATGGCTTCCCACACCTCATACATCTTGCAAGAGGAACATTGCACTGCCTTCGCTGCCATCCCTCTAAAAGGTAAACTTTACAAAGAAAACTCGATCTAAAGAAACAACCAAGCAAAATGCAACACTTACCTGCTTACCACAACGGGTCTTATTAATAGGTTAGAGGAGGAGGGTGGGTGGGAGGCTCTACCCCTGTAGTGCCTCGGGTTCATCGCCTGTGCACTTTTATAAAGAAAAACCTTCCCAGGTATGCAAGCGTTACACCAGCTTCCGGGTCCGCTAGGCGCTTAAAAAAACTTTAAATTTTAGCCGTTAAAAGAACAATAACTGGACTATACCGCGACTTAAAAAAACCACCACCAGACAGCTGTTACCTGCTCTGCCGAGAGAGTAAGGAACCTGCTCCGCCGAGAGAGTAAGGAGTGTTTACCATTCATTGCACTGTCTCTGTATGTGACTCGATACCCACAGCACTGCGGTTACCATTAAATTGCATTGCATACGATTCTAGGCCAACATCCCCGTGGGTTCCATTGACTTGTTCTTTCTCGACGAGTTCGCCCAGATGCATGATTCCTGATGAAGGGCTTACGCCCAATGCGTGTATTCTGCTGCGTGGTTGCTGCCTGACCTGTTGTGCTTTCCCAGCAACACACTCTCGACTCTCCCATGTCGACCCCTGACTTGCTCTGTGTCGACATATGGCTCCAAGATCAGCACTGTGGTTTTCATGGACCTGCTCTGACTCCTGTTTTATCCGGAATAAAACAATGGTATCGTTACCACTGACATGTTATATCTCACGATGTAACTTCAAACGCACAGCCCAGTTGTTCAAACTGACCTGCTCTGGACCAGATGTGATAGCAGATCCACAGCATTTTCGTTGCTATTGATCTTTTTTGAGTCTACATGTGAATTCAGGTACTGCGATCCACATTGAACTGCTCTTTTTCTACATTTGAAGTCAGATCCACAGCACTGTGGTTATCACTGAACTCTCTATTTTTTCTTGTGATTCTAGGTCCACAACACCTTTGTTATGACGTTTCTTTCCTGTCTCTGTATGTGACTCAAGGCAGACAACATTGTCCTGTCACTAATTTGCGCTGTCTCTGAACGTCACTCCAGACCTTTAGCACTGTGTTTATCATAGACTTGTTTTATCTTTCAGTGAATCTCCTGACAAATAACAATGCAGTTGTCAGTGACGTATTCTGTCACTCCATGTAACTTCAGACCAAAGCACTGTGATTACTGATGCCCAGCTCTGTGTCCACATGTAAAACGAGACAAAATGCATTACGAAGACCACCGACTTGCTGTGTCATTCCAAGTGTCGCTAGATCCATAGCACTATACTCATTACTGGTCTTTTGTGTCTCTGCTTGTCACTCCAGACCCATAGTATTGAGGTCAACATTCGCGTTCACTTCTCTGCATGTGGTCTCAAGCCCACAACACTGTGATTTCCACTGACCTGCTCTCTCGACATGTAAACCTGAGCTGTCAGCCCTGTCGGTGCGTCTCACCTACTCTGGACTGACATATAAGTCTCGGCCTTAACACAGTGGTGACCACTAATCTGCTGTCTGTCTGCATGTGAACACACATCCAAAGCACTCTGGTTGTCATTGATCTTTATCTGATCACTTTATCATTTTTATAATTGACCCGAATGAGGTCGCAGGAGAACGTGAGTATTGCAGATGCTGGAGTTCAGAGTCCAAACGTGTGATGCTGGAAACGTAGAACCGGTCAGGCAGCATCTGATAAGCTTGAGAGTCGACATCTCGAACATAAGCTCTTCATCAGGAATGCGGGGTGGCTTCAGGTGGCTAAGGACAATTGGGAGTGGGGAGGGATTGAGAGAAGATCACTAGGAATGCGATAGATCGATGGACGTGGGGGTAGTGGTGGTAATACATCGGAAATGAGAGTGGAGTGCATAGGTGGGAAAGAAGATGGATAGGAAGAACAGTTCAAGAGAGTCGAGCATCATTGCCAGGTTGGATCTGAGATAACGTTGCGGGGATGAAAAATCAAGAAGCTGGTAAAGTCTACATTGATCCTATTAGGCTGGAGGTTCTCATTCTGGAAAAGGAAGAATTCTTCGTCTCGGCATTTGGTGGCAAGAGTTTCGTGGTTGAGGATGCCCTGGAGTCGCATGGCCTTGACGGATTGGGACGGAAAGTTGAAATGTTCGGACAAAGTGTGACGTGATTCATTAGTTCGTATGTCCAAGAGGAAATGATGGATTAGTAAATTTGGGCATGACACTAAAGTTGGTGGAGAAGTGGATCATGCAGAAGGATGTTGCATTTTCCAGAGAGCTATAGAAAAGCTGCAGAGATGGGCTGAGAAGTGGGAATGGAGTTTAATGTAGGTTTGCTCTCTGAGCTGGAAGGTTCATTTCCAGAAATTTCGTCACCCGACTAGGTAACATCTTCAGTGGGCGTCAGGCGAAGCATTGTTGATAGAATTTTTGTTGATAGACTTCCAGTTGGAATGTCATGCTTCCTGGAATTCTCGTGCGTGTCTTTGTTTGGATTGTCCGAGGATGGATGTGTTGTCCCAGTCAAAGTGGTGTCCTTCCTCATTCAACACAGCCAAAACCCTAACCACCTTACCATACATCAAAGAAGTTTCAGAAATGACAGCCAGACTACTAAGACCCCTCGGAATCCGAGTAGCACACAAACCCGCTAACACTCTCAAACAAAAGCTAACAAACTTAAAAAGACCAGTACAACCCATGGACAAAACCAACGTCATCTACAAAATTCCATGCATGGACTGCCACAAACACTACGTAAGACAAACAGGAAGAAAGTTAGCCATCAGGATGCACGAAAACCAGCTAGCCACAAAAAGACACGACCCTCTCTCCCTCGTAGCCCTACACACGGATGAAAAAAAACACCATTTCGATAGGGACAACACATCTATCAAGGGACAGGCTGAGCAAAGACATTCCAGAGAATTCCTAGAGGCCTGGCACTCTAACTACAACGCCATAAACAAACACATAGATCGAGCCAACATCTATCAACCCCTCAGAAAACGAACAGGAAATGACATCACCACAAACCCCTGGAACCCCATTCAGGACAAACATATAAATAGAAAGCAGGCGACAACAGCTTCGCTTCACACGGAGGTCGCCACTAATGATGCTACCTACCCAGGTAATGAAACGACTGGATGCCAAACCTACAGCTCAGGGAGCAAACCTACACCCTAAACTCTCAAGATTTTCTCGAAATCAATCAGAGTCCTCCTCAGCATCTCCTGCCGAGAGCAAAACAATCACAACCTGTCCAATCACTCATCATAACTGCGATTATTAATAACAGGCAAAATCCTAGTCAATCTCCTCTGCACCCTGTCCTTTGCACTCATGCCATTCTGATAGTGCAGTGACAAGTATTGCACGTATTAATCAATGTGTGGATGAAGCAATGTCTTAAAGAATTGTAATGAGACTTTATTGCTCACATCCTCCCAAGGGTAATGATGGCTAGTATTCAAGGATTCATTAACTTGTACATTGAGACCCCTTTGTTCTCACTACGTCCAATGGACCGATGATGCATTGGGCTTATCCTTCCATTTTTAGACGTCTGAAAATGCTGATCACACTTAACAGAATTAAATTACACCTGCCCAATTTAGCAGCTGATCAATATCCGGATGTAGCCTGAGATCATCCTTCCTCACTATCATCAACATCATCAAATTTCGAGTCATTTGTAAACCTCCTAATTATCCCTTTAACATTCTTATCCAGTTTTTGTACATGCAGTCCATAATCAAAAAAATACAGCTTCGTTATTTAAAGGTAACCAGTTAAAACTGACATAAAGAAGCGTTTCTTTCCTCTGGGAAGGTTTCAAAACTTTCGAGTTCCCTTCTTGAAAAGAAAACGAAGCAAGCACATTCAGTTTTTGAACACGTATTGAGAGAGATTATTGATGAACAACGCGGTGAAAGCTGATCAAGGAAAATGTAGTAATGTAGGGTTGAGGATAATAATGGAACAACCACGACCTAACTGAATAAAAACTGAAAGAACTACGCATGCTAAAAATTCGAAGAAAAAAATTCTGGAAAACCTCAACACGTTTGGTCGCTTTTGTGGATATAAATCGCAATTAAAGTTTTGCATCGAGAGAACTCTGGTTCACGCATCTAGTTCTGAGGGAGGGTCAGTCAACCAGAAAGATTAAGTCTGACATTTCTCCACAGAAGCTGCCAGACATGCCGAGTTTTTCCAGTAATTTCTGTTGTATGCTGTGTTCATGATTTGGGGTTCCGCAGGTACGATGAGCTGAGTGGTGTACGTAGGCCGTATTTTCTGTGTTTGAACGACTCCACGGAGAACGTCTGCCTGCCTCTCTTAACGAAACGTGCAGATGGATTATAAACATTCTTACTGTGTGTATTGCCCTCTCAAAGATTAATTAATTTCCTGTTAGAAGCCAACCCTGTTGGAAACTTCCCTCCTTGTTTGCACAATATGGATAGAATTGATACAGCTGATGGTTTCTTGGTGTTCGGTTTGAATGCAGGATAAGTTTTGTCTCTAGCTCCGTGCAACTGTGGCTCCCAATTTCCATTCCAGTCTATGTGGCGAGACGCGAGTAAACGATGATTCTCTGTGTGGTACAACAGGGTGATGTCTAACTCCCCTCTGAGTGAAACATCACGCCTCCCAAAACTTCCCGAAAGGAAGGGTGCATAATTGTTCAATGACTTTATCTGAGGGGTGTGATCTGTGTGTGTTCCAGCATCGAATCATGGAATCAGAAAATGTCGGTGAGGCACTTAAGCTCATTGAGTCCACACCGTGAAATGTTACTCAAAATATATACTTGCCACACATTGCGAAACTTAACGCATATCATTTAATGTTTGGACACGTCATGTGGCTCATGCAAGAGGTTCTCAAGGATTGTGAGGTTTTCCAACTTAGTAACCACCCAGCCAAATAATTCCAGACTCCACAATCCTCCCTCTGAAGGGTCTTCTCCTCAACTCCCCTTTAAACCTTTTGCTTTTCATTTTCAAATTATGCCACCTGGTTATTGACCGTTCGATGGAGGGAAACAGCTGCTTCCTGATCACTCTGTTCGTGCCCCTCATGATCGTGCACACCTCAAACAATTCATCCCGCGACCTTCTCTGCTTCAAAGCAGAAAATCCGAGCACATCTTGCTTCCCTTTGATGCTAAACTGATGCATTTAATATAGATCTTTACTGTGTAGGTACGGATGGTTCTGCCCACGATACTACCATTTTAAACTAACTTTGTCTGCCAGCACGTAGCTTGTGTCCTTCTTACTCTACTCGTTCATTTGTAAATCTAAACACATTTTAAGCTTTGCTATGATACCCAGTTCAGTCACCTCTCCTGGCAGAGTGGTCCCGAAACCTACATCCCACACTGTAAAAAAAACTTACATCATATTATTCCATATTAAACCCCTCACCTTAAATATATGCCTACCTATATTTGACATATCCGCCCTGGGGGTTAAAAAAGAGTTCTGCCTGGATAATCTATCCTCGCATCATTTTTTTGTGCTTCTGACACTTGGCCCCTCCTACTACCATAGTCCAGGGAAAACGGTCCAAGGTTTTGCATTCACTCTTTGCAGTTATTCCTCTCCTATCCTTACAAACCCTTTTTGGAGCCTCCCCAAAGCTTCCATATCATTCCCACACTGTGGCGATCTGGTCTGATCATGGTCTTCTGACTGCCGTGTAACCAAAGGCCGACACAGCAGCTCAGCTGCAACAAAGACAATGTCAACACGGTATCCTGCCTATTCTGTGACATTTGCTCTCGTCCCTGTCATTGTGTTAGAACTATGACCTGAATGGTAAATGAAACTTGGACAATTTACGTTTGTTGGTGTCATTTTGTTTTATTTGTATGTGTGATAAAGCAGTGCTTCAGGGCTCATTGCATTGAGACTATGAAATGTCGATTGAATTGGTGAGATGACGGATCCCTCCATTCGGGAACTCAAATGCTTTCCAGAGATGCATGATTCCTTTTCTTCATCGCTGGCAAGAAAGGCATGCAGCACATTTGGAAGTGTGGGCATGCCCCATCAGTCTTCACTGAAATTGTCTCATCACATGGTTCTTTACTGCAGTAACTTCTCTCCAAAACACATGGAATGATTGGATCTAGGAGACAGAATAAAAAAGAAAAAATATTCTTCAATGTTAACATTCCACACACGGGGATACCCTCCTGTGGTCTCACTGGCCGACATAAATCTGGAAAATGCAGATTGCAGTCTCTCGTTTCGAATCGTAATTTATTGGGGTCGCAATAGTGCATATTGTTTGAAGTGGTTTCTATTATTGTTTGTGAATACCAGAACTGCATGCAGTGCTGCAGCTCTGACCTGCTATTGATATAGCCAAATATTTATGAAGAGGGACTTCAGTTTGCTTCAGGAAGTGAGAATCGATAGGAAACATCAGCTGGCTTAAAAGTGAACAGATCCCCTGATCCGTAACTCAGTGACATGATTATTCAGAGTTGTTGCGATATGGAACATCGCTGCCAGGGAGAGAGGTGCAGGCAAATTCGGCAGAAGGTTTGAAAAGAGAATTGGATATTTATTTGAAGGGGGTGAATTGAGAGGGATGTGGAGGTAGCGGTGGAGAATTGCGTTAACTTTCCAGCTCTTACTAGAGCCGAGGCAGAAACAATGGATAGAATGGTCGTGCTCTGAACTGGAAATTCTAGTATTATTACATGATGGACAGCTGATGAAGCCTTGCGCAAAGCGGGGTGATTTCAGAACAATCTTAAAATTGAAAATAGACATGGTTATGGTCAAACAATTTCTTGTGCAGCGACGTCTTGAGGCAGCGGCAACATGGACATTTTTAATAATATAGCTTAGATCAAAGAAGACCGGACTTGGAGGAATGGAGATATTGTAAAGGCGTTCAAACTGCAGCCACTGCAGATGTCAGACCAACTACACCCACAACTACAACTTCCAGCCTTTTCCCAATGTTTCATCGATTCCTTTCCTGCTTGAAAAATCTGCCAGTATCACCTTTGAGTACACAACTCTCTTGGGGAGAGAATTGTCAACAATCCAATTGAAGAAATTTCTCACCAAGAATGTTTTAAATTGTCAAAACTTCATTCTAAGTCGAGGCCCTCTGGTCCTACACTCTCACATACGATCAATCGATCTCTCACCAGTAAAACTGAAAAGACGTTCAAGAGTTGTTTATTCTTCAATAAGCTCACCTCTTATTCTTCGAAACTCCGAGTACTCATCCAACCTACTTAACCTCTCCTGCGTAGACCGTCCGTCCATAACTAGCATCAGCCCAATGAACGTTCTGTGGTCTGCCTTTAGTCAGGTACGCTACCCGAAACTGTTCACAATATTCTATTATGCTGACTCGAGTCGTGTTTACCTTCAGTGAAACCTCTTGTATTTTATAATCCAATCCATTTGAATTTAAAGTCCAGCAATGCCACGCGTATATTAAAACAAATCTGGTGAACTGTTTGCAAATGATTCTGCGACAGAAATGTTATGACACAACTTTGGAGCAGGTAGAATTTAAAGCCTCCATTGCAGTACGACATCCCCCTTTCACTGAGTTGTCGCATGAATTGCACAAATTATGATCAACATCTTTCTCTGTGCAATTTTTGTTTCTTCCAAGATTATAGAGAAAGGAACGAATGAAATATTGACGTGAATGAACGCACATGATCAACCCGAACAGAAGCAAAGAGCAGAGTGACCACCGTTCAAAACAGTGCTTCCCTCCTTTGCCCACAAGACGTTGTGCAAATCACTGCAAGGAAGATTAGCTGAGGTACTTACAATTTTTCTGGACTTCCACCAACACCAGCTTTCCAAACATCAATAGCAGTGTCACCCACATCATCACTGCTGTTGCGAGAGGAAAACTGACAAGATTGAAACACAGATCATCTATTTATGGTTTCAAAGAGGGCCCTGTTTTTCATCACAGACGTAATTATGACTGGCACCAGTTTGAATTCTGTTAAAAAATAGATCACTAACTGAGACAGGGAGTGAATGGAACAGAACTTCAAAGCTATCTCCTTAAAGCTTACATGATGTACCAAACAAAGTTACCGGCCTGAGTAATGAGAGAACTAAAGAAGATCGAAATAATTTTATTGATAGGAAATCAGTAACACGATGAACCTGTTTAGATCCTCGAATATGCTGAGCTGCTCGGAAGACCATGTATAATCTGTGGGAGATCTCCATCTGCCTGCCTTAAGACCACATCCCTTGACACCCTTGCTCAATAAAAATGTTTCTATCGCAGATTTAAAAGTAAGAATTAAATTATCAGCAGCCGCATTTTGAACATGACATTTCCTAACCGACACTTCTCTCTGCGTGTAGAGGTGCTTTCTATTACCTCTCTGGAATGACACTGTCAGAATTCTTAAATAATTTGGACATCACTTCCTGGAAACAGCAGTTATTGCATGTTCTTAGTTGCCCTCACGAGAAAGTGGTAGTAAGCTGCCTTGTTGAACTGTTGCAGTCTGTGTGCGGCAGGATGACTTACAATACCCTTCAGGAGGGAATTTGACCCAGCACGTTTTTGACTTTTAATTCAAATTGTACACATTGTTTCTGTTTATCTTCCCTGACTTTCGCTCCTCATTCCCTGAAGTCGTTGATTAGACCACCCTTTCACGGTTCAAAGTCCAGAGATGAAAAGGGTCTCATCACTCCTCAGAAATTAACACGTGATGTACAGGGTTTGTGCTTGTGCCCTTGTAATGAAATCTTTCCAGGGCCTAAAGCTCCTTCCTGCAGACGTTAGCAGAGGAAATGGTTTGTGTTTCGGGTATTCCAAGAGGATTGGAATTCTGGTGCTATCTGTTGTATTATGTAACGAGCTATGTCAACGGAGAATGGAAGCAGATCTAGAATTACGAAATCCCTACAGTGTGGAAGTCGGTGATTCGGCCATAGTGTCCACATCGATTGTCTGAAAAACATCCCACTGAGAGCCACCAGAATGAGGGCAGAGCCCTTGATGTCCTCGAGATGAATAGGAGCAAGGCGTTTGCTAACTCAGGAAGTGACAACGCGTGAGATACAGTGAAATTTCGATGTCTGGATACTGATTTGCCTGGCCTTAGAAGAGGATAATAGTCGTAGATATAAAGTATTCTGCCTGGATCTCGGTGGCCAGTGATGTTCCACTGGGGTCTGTTCTGGGAAACTTGATCATTATGATTTTTTAAAATGATTTGCATGTGGAAGTGGAAGGGTAGTTAGACAAGTATGCTGATGACACAAAGGTTAATGCAGTTCTAGATATGTGGAGTGCTGTTATAGGTTGTAACGGGAGCGTGACAGGATGTAGAGCGGGACTGAGAGATAGCAGACAGATTCTAATTTGAAAAAACTTAAAGTGGTTTCTTGTGACAGTTGGAATTGTAATGTTGATTACGGGGTAAAGGCAGGATTCTTGACACTGTGGTGGAACAGAGGGATCTTGTGATCCAGGCACATAGATTCCTCAAAGTTACAACCCAAGCTGAAAAGGTTGTTCAGAAGGTGTATGATGTGCTGGCTTTAGTTAGCAGCGGAATCAGATTACGATCCACAAGCTTATGCTGCAGGTCTATCAAGTCCTTTTTGGACCACTGTTCGATTGTTGTGTTCAGTTTTTCGAAAAATATGGAAGCTTTATAGAGGGTGCAGTGTACTTTTATCAGGATGCTGCGTGTACTGGAATGATTGTCTTATGCAGAAAGATTGAGCGAGTTAAAGCATTTCGCATTGGAATGAAGAAGGAGGAGATGTGACTGGGAAAAGGTATACAAGATGATGAGAGGCATAATTTGGATGTGCCCGTTTTCTACCGTATTTATTTGGAAGGACTAGCTCTCAGAGTTGTGGAGTATAAGATCATATCAACTTTTGGAAGAATCTTGTTGGATTCAGTTCTTTCATATGTAAATGTCTGAACTTTTTTTGTAAAGTTGCATTCTCAATTGAACTTTCATAACAGGTGCCATGCCAGCTCACATAACGCATTGAAGGTGTAAGGTTGAAATCTGTCTGTCTTCGTCACAATGTTCAGACTGATTCCATTGCCTTAAGAAAATGTAGAATCTTGCAGGAATTCATGCAGTTTTTGAGTAAAATAAAATGCAATTGTGCAAGGACTAATTGACTGCGCATACTTGTATGTGTGTGCATGCATGCTGGTGTGTGTGTGTGTGTTGGGGTTGTGAGTGTCAGTGAGAGAGTGTTTATATGTATGTGCTTGTGTGGGTATGAGTGTTGGGGTGTGTATGTGAGAGGCTTAGGTAGAGTGGATAGCCAGAGACCTTTTCCCAGGCTATCCCGTGGGGACATAATTTAAGGGAGATTGGAGGAAGATTTGGGGAAAGATGTTAGAGTGAGGTTCTTTACACTGGAAATTGTAAGTGCGTGGAATGCCCTGCCAACGTTGGTAGTAGAGTCAGATACTTAAGTTACTCTTGGATAGCTGCATCTTTGATAGTGAAAGAATAGGAATGCATAATAATTTGATCTTCAAGAGGATAAAATTTCGGCATATTATCAGGATCGAAGAGACTGTAATGTATTGCACTGTTCTGTTCTACGTTCTACGTATATCGTTAAATGAAAGTGATGCATGGCTGAAAACTGAACAGTGTCCTTTGATGTCTGTTTGGTTCTGAAAAGACAGGAACTAATATAATGTTCCCTACTTCCGTCATTTCTCTCTGTAACTCTCCCTCTCGCAAGTATATGAGAAGGCCAATCAATCCCTCTATTCCGACATCGCAGAAAACTCTTTCAGCAGTGAGTCAGGTCCTAAATCCATTTATTTCGTTAAAAATCATTCACTTTCACAAACAAAACATTGTTTGCCTGTTGGATCATTGTGATTTTCGCAAATTATTCATTAATATTCATCCACTGGTGAACACTTCCATCAGTCGTCCGCACACCAATCATTGCCTACTCCCGACATCATCCATCGCGCTTCTGTGTGATTACCTGGGCCACCTCCTTCCTTTGAAATCCGCTTTTTAAATCTTCCAACTGATACTCTTTCTATCAGAAATCGGACAATTGAATCCAAAAGATAAATGATTTGTTGCAGCACAGAATGCAACCACTTAGGTCTGGATCTAACACTCGTTCAAATGTTGATAGTACCTCGAAGCAAGGAATAAATCGGTATTTCCAATTTATTCTAAAATGAATCTACTATCAAAGAAGTGAGTGTTTCTTCAACTGTAGAAAGAATCAGTGACTCTGCCGGTGTAATATTGCGAAGAGTTTAGATCACCTTACTTGAGAAGGTATATAGTTATACTGGAGGGAGTTCAGAGGAGTTTCAGTCACTTGAGTCAATTAGTGAACATTTGACTTATGAAGAAAGTTTAAGCAGTTAAATCGGAGACTGCAAAATGATGAGTACGATTGTGCAAGTATACGAAGAATGGATGATTACTCAGGTCGGGATTTGTTTAAGGATAGGTCCAAGTTTTAAAATAAAGGGTATGAATTCAAAGCATAGATGAGGAAGAATTATTTTTCAGAAAGAGCCTTCGATTTGTGGAACTCACTGACGCGGAATGCAGTGAATGCCGGGATACTAGTAAACATAAACAGGGGGTGGACAGATTTTTAACTGACTTCGGCTGAAGAGATGGGACTGGAATGTGGAGTTGGCTGTTGAGAAAAGTTCAGCCATGATTGCATTAAATGAGCGCTGGATTGAGCAATTGCCTATCCTTCTCCATTTCCTTGTTCTTTGCCTCTCACACAACACAATTAACGCTGGGATCGATTATTATAATGAGACACTGACATGTTCTCCGCCCCCTTCCCTCCAGGAACACCATTCTGTTACCTCCACTACACCTAAATGATTCAAAATGTTCCATGTGTACTGACTCTAATTGGCTCGCCTGTGCCAAGCAATAGTCACAGATATGCTGATGTAGTTCTGTATGTATATTCAAGCAATCCCTCAATTTCAATAGCATTTGTTTTTTGAATTATTTAAAGGCAGCCTACCCTTCCCCTCCCTTTCGGTAGCACCAAATTTCCAAATGTACCATGTCTCTGTTTTCCACTAATTGCAGCTGCTTGGGACTCACCGAGTTAGATAAAACTTTGATCAATGGAAATATGGTTGGGAATTTTTAACAGAGCATTTGGATGATTTCAAAGGCAATCAGACTGAAAACAATATGGTTTGTTGAAAGATCGTGGTTTGAGGAAACTTTTTGAGTTCAATGACAACGCGCATTTTAGAAAAAAGGGAACACTTGGAAGTGGTAAAACTAAATTTCATGAAGGCAAGACATAAGGTTCTCCTGCGCAGATTTCGAATGTTCCGTGTGCAAACATGGTATACAGGCATGGAGAGACGAATGATTGCTCCAGGACGAAGTTAACAAGTGTTTGGTACCTTGCGTGTTCTACTTTGCCAGTCGTGCGGCAGGGAGTTACAGGCTGAACCCTCAAATGTTTGCTGTATTTACACACCGTTCACACAAAGGGACGTGATAAACTGTTTCCAAATTTGTGGATGGCAGAAAGATAGCCCGAAAGAAATATAACTCAATAAGACAGTTCTGAACATGAGTGCAGAATTGTATTTAACATTGATAAGTTTAGGAAACGCTCTTGGGAAGAAGAGTCAAGGTAGGAGAGTAATCATGATTCATGGGTCATGAGGAGGCGCAAAGTAATAGGGGAATCTTCTGGGCGTGTCCACATATTAATGGTATAATTAAGAAGGACCGTTGTCTTTGCCATTCGAGACATCAATTATAAAAGCAGTTGGTTATATTGGATCTGTACAGAACTTCAGTTTGGGCACAGCTGAAATATTGTGTGTACTTCTGGTCATCAGACTACCGGAAGGATATCTTGTACTGAGGGAGAAAAGAAGAGTTGGCAAATTTAATTGAGTAACAAGCTTACAGAGAATCAATTTCTACACATTTCTGTCTTAATTCGGCAGCCCCTAACTATAGCCTGCCGTTCTCGCTACCCCGACGAGAGGAAACATCAACTCGACCATAAATTTGTCTTTGTTTTAGGCAGATCACACAGACGCACATATTCATACAGCTAGAGAATATTGTTTTGTTAACATATAAATAAATGCAAGAGGATGAAGTCTATACTTCATTACTACAGGACATTGGTGATACAGCATCTGGACAACTGAGCAGTGAACAATTTCAACGAATGCAGATGACTCGAAACCTGGGAGAACTATAAACTATGGGAAGGACAGTGCAGAGATTCAAAAGGACACTGGCAAATTGGTAGATTTGGCAGGTGAGAGGTAGACACATTTCAATTCAGAGAAGTGAAAGGGGATGCACTTTATTGGAACACAGAAAAGCAACATAAAATTGGGTTTGGGTTGTACAGGTGGCAGAAATGTAAAGGGGGGCAGGCGCGAAGGAGCATGCATGTAGCTGCGCGCAGATAAGAGACATTGGTAAGACAAAGTGGGAGAAGAGCAAAGAAAGAATAAATTAGATGCGACTGCTTTCCCTGGAGGGAAAAAGGCTGAAAGGAGATAAGAAGGAGATTTCAAATTCATGGCGTGGGGCTGAAGTGTGTACACAGGGAGAAGGCTTTACCATTTGTAAAAGGAACAAGAATGAGATGGGCGTATGGTCGTATTGTTAAGTGGTGTGCAAATGAAACAATAGTGAAGAGAGTAAGATCGTTTCCACCCAGCTAGTACACAGCGTCTGGAATGCATGACCTGGAGATATACTCAAGGCAAGTTCAATTTATGCTTTCAAGGCGGACGTCGGGATTTGTTGGGGTGGAAATGAGATGCAGAGATCTGGGGAAACAGTTACGAAGTTTACATCAGAACGGCAATGTACACAGCCCGCCAAATAGCATCCGAGTGCGCCCAAAATATTCTGGGGACTCTGTGACCTTGGAATTCGACTTTCTCCCCCATGCTTCCACCGAGCAGAACAAACGAACGAACTGTTTGCTTCCTTGCCGATTTTGAAAATGATTGGGAAAAAAAAAGCTAGTGCTATGTGCTCAGTCAATGTGTGCCCAACATTTTATGTATAACCTATTCTGAGGCTGTGCCCACCTGAAGAACACTGTTGCAAGAATCGGCGAACTCACGCACAAGTGCCACACGAGAGCCATGAGGATATTGAGTTCAGTTGGTGATTAAGTTCACTGTGGAAACTACGTAAGGTTGGACTGCTTAACCAGATGTTCCCCAAGAGGTGTAACTTAAAACCAGCTGAATTGTTAACCAGTCCTTGTCCGTGCCGCATTCGGCGCCAAATGCACAGAGAACACTGTTGAAAGCACAGGATGTCTGGCAGTTTTAACGTAGAGAGAGAGGAAAGCAGACTTAGCATTTCGAGTCTGGTTGGACATTTCTGCACAGAGAAACCCAACTATTCTGGCAGCAAATAAGTGCAGGGAGAAAAAAATAAGAAAGCGGGAAGGAGGGGGAGAGAGACAGGAAAAGAATGATAGAAAACAGAGGGTGGGACGTTGTTCAAGATCAAGGAATGAAAGAGTATCGCAAATGCAGAGGAATGAGATTTAGAATGAAATCAGCCATGATCAGTGATTTGATTAAAAGTTAGAGAATATGAGAGACCTGCAGAGAATGGGCATGGTGAAGATATATCTGTTAATGTGAAAGGCTGGGATCCGAGGGCACAGCCTCGGAGTAACGGGACAAACTTTTAGAATTGATTCAGGACGAATTTACCCAGGCAGAGAATTGGTGAATGATGAAACTCATTGCTCAGAAGGCTCGGGAGGCCATGTCATTGAGTGCATTTAAGAAAGGAACAGACTAGCTCCTGATTGGAAAGACAATCACGGGATACTGGTGGGCTGGGGGGTCGGGTGGAAGGCAGGAGCTCTGATCGAATGTTGGACCATGTCCAGGCACTATATAGCCAAATTCTGCATTTAAGTTTCACAAAAGTATAATTCCGTGGAATGAGGCATCAGGCTTAATGACCAAATGAACAACATGAGTCCCTTATGCGTGTATGAGTAGCTGTTCAGTGCAAATGAAGCTTCACATTGCCAGGCGTCAATGCTAATGGATTGGAGTGAGTCGAGCTTGACCAGCAAGAGAGTGCCGCAGTTTCCGAGAGCTCACGCTGAGAAAATGATCGCACTGTCAGCGGGTTAAAACTGTGGGAGCGCCGTACTATCGGAGTGTCAGTGTAACTTGAATAGAACGGGGGAGTCATGAGGATTGAGAAGCCACTCTGAGCTGTACTGATCACAGTCATGTGAAAGTGTCAGTAAAAAGGGTGCACGAATCAATCTTTCGGATGGACTGCACTGAGGCCAGCACTCACTACTGCAAAGCCAGATCTGGTGGAGCACCACACTGTTGGAGAGTCAGTTCTGATGTAATCCTGCACAAAAACATAGGAAATCCAGCATGATTTGCGGAATGATAGTGTTAGGTTGGAACAAACGGGACGGGGTCAGAAGCAGGAAATTGAGCAAGGCTTGCTATGCACAGAGATCTCCAGACATACCAGGACAACCACAAAATAGCGACACGATTATATTGATGTCTGTCATTCCTTTAGCTAGTCCGTGCCCTCACTGACCAACATACAAGTTCATGAACACATTCATCCCGTGAGAATCCTACCTGCCATCCATGACAGTTCCAAACTTTTCTGGGGCATGTCCATCTGATGAGAGGGTTGAACCCTCCAGAGTGGTCTGCAAAGTGGCAAACAAATGGGAGGATATTCCAGTCGGTTGAAAAAAATTCTCGGGTCTCAAGAATTCATTGGACCAAACGTGGCAGAGATGGGGGCCTTGAAAGTGCACGTTTCCGAGAAACACTGGGAAGCGATAAAGGAATTGTACTACAGGAGAAAATAGCTGTGTGCATCTCGCATTCGAACGCAGCTTTTGAACATAAGTGAAGAATTGTGTGTGTGTGTATGTGTGTGTGTGTGTGTGTGTGTGTGCATGTGTGTGTGTGTGTGTGTCTGTCTGTTTGCTTTTCAAATAAAAACCTGCTCAAGCACTACAAAAAAGTCGATTAGAAATCACTTTTAATGGATGGAGAAGTTATAGACATCCATCTTTTTAATTCACTCATGTCACGTGGGTATCACTGGCTATCCAGTATTTATTGCCCAACTTTAGTGTCAACCTTAACAAAGTGGTTGTGAGTGCCTTCTTGAACAGCTGCAGTCCATGTGCTCGCCATGGACTCACATTACTGTATTGGAGACTGTTCAGAAATTAGACTCAGTGACACGGAAGGAAAGGCCATTTTGGATTGGGGAAGAGCACTCAGAAACACACTACATTATAGTCTTGTTTCAATTTAACTGAATTTCAGAGCTGAGGGGGAATTCCAGCTCTTGGCATTCAGGTCGCAAAACTGGACTCGATCGTTGTCAAGGGAAAAACTCTCCATTGGTTAGGGTGATAATGATAAGATAAGACAATTGTAAGGTTTTTGGAGGTCAGTACGGAAGCAATTCCTTTTAAACTGAAACAATATCTGTACGATTCTAGATTAGTGGTGCTGGAAGAGCACAGCAGTTCAGGCAGCATCCAAGGTGCAGCGAAATCGACGTTTCGGGCAAAATCCCTTTTTACCTCTAATATCTGTACGATATCTAGGCTAGACTGACAAGTAGCAAGGCAAACAGAAGTCTGAAGGACCTGGCAATCAGAAGCCAGGAAGGACTTTTGTCCAAAACATCGATTTTCAAGCTCCTCGGATGCTGCCTGGTTTGCTGTCGTTTCCAGAACCACACCCTCAACAGACAAGTTGCAAGTCACATCCATGTCGTGCACATGCCAAGTTATGTCCCCAACCAAGAAGAGACAATCGAACAATTGACCCGACTCATTGATTGTTGTTACAAGCAATGAGTCCTCACTATGAATATCCTGGACATTATGTTTGATAAGGAACTCAACTTGACTCACCACAGAAACATATTAGCGACAGGAAGAGGTCAGCGACAAGGAATACTGTGGCGAATAACTCACGCCTTGACTGCCCAAAGCCTCGGCATAATCTATAAGGTACAGCTCATGAGTGTGATGGACGACTGCTCACATGTCCGGATGAGTGCAGCTGTAACAACACTTAAGAAGTTTTGAACCATCCAGGATAAAGCAGTGCATGAATGGCATTATAATGACAATTATCCAATCGCTCCGAACGCCCACGCTTAGTAGTAGCAGTGTGTTCTTCATATAGGATGTCTTGACAAAATTCAACAAATTTCCCTCAAATCACACTGTCAATCCTCATGACCAATTTGCCTTACAAGAAAAAGCGTAGCAGGTTCATGGAGAAGCTATCACCTGCAAGATCACCTCCAAGCCACTCATATCCTGACTTAGAACAAACAAAAGAAAGTATATCAAAGGAACAGGGCCTCAGCCCTCCAAACCTTCGCCGAATATTATACCCTAACTGAAATAAAACAGAAGCCTTCTGCGCTTCTTCAGTCTGTATCCCTCTATTCCCTCCCTATTCACTTACTGATCCAAATGATTCGTAAGTATCATCAACGTGGTTGCTTTCATCACCTCATGTGGCAGTGCGTTCCAGGCTCCTACCCATCTTGCTGGAAGTTTTCCCTCGCACATCTCCATTGGCGAATACTGAAGCAACGTTTTCATTAAACATTTTTACAATTTCTGTGGTTCATGCATAATTTCAACTGCACGCCCTTTATCCTCAAGTGTGCCTATTCTTTCCTTAATACTCACGTTCTTCTCATCTATGCATGAAAAGTCCGAGGATTCACCTTGACCCTGTTTGCTGAAGATATTTCGTGGTCGCTTTTAGGATTCCTAATTCCACATTTAACCTCCTGACTAATTTTCTCTATCCACCCAAAGTGTTTCGTAAGTTTGTACCTGCCTAGATATATTCTACTCATTTTCCCCCTTTTTAACTCAGCTTACAATTCGCCTTGTAACCCACAATTCCCGATTCTTGTCAGGCCTAACCTTCAAATTAGTTTAATGCTTTGTAGTTTAATCAACTGATCTATAAAAGCCTCACAATTTCCAGACGCAGATTGGCCCTCAAATAACCGTGCAATCCACATTCACCAGTTATTAGCTAATTAAATGCAATTGATCCCTTATAAATAAAGCACTCGAATTAGAAGGCCACTCTTGTCCTCGTCCATGATTACTCGAAATCTTATGAATTTATAGTCACGAAGTCCAAAGTGATCTTCTATTTAGCATTGATCTACTGTTCTGACTCACTCCATATTCTCAAGTCGAGTAAGGCCTCGTCTCTAGTTAGATTGTCAATGCACTGTCTCAAAAGCCATCCTCCAGGACACGTCCAATAATTTGCTCTGCATCTGGTTCCCTGGATCTATGTGAGTCCCAATCAATAACGGGAAGGTAAACGTCACAAATCACAAATACCCTGCTTTCTCCAAACGGTTTCACTAACTCACTACATATCTGCGCCTCTGTCTCCTCTGAGCCCAGCGACGTCTCTGCCTATTCTTACTCTTGCAGATGCGAATCTCAGTCTCACATTTGTCCCGACTCCCTGCACTGACTGTTCGTTGTTCCTGTTCTGATCCAATGCTCCAACGGCTGAATTCTTCAGAAGATCTCTGGCCAATACATTTGAAATTTTATAGTTGTTCCTTCACTGTTGCTGATCCAAAATCCCTCCCTGATATCATTGTGGGTCAACAATAGCCTGCAGCCTTTTAAGATGTGTGCTCATCACCGTGTTCTTAAGAGGATATCGGGGTCGGCAATGAATGCTGGCCAACCAGAAAAGCACACGTCCCGCAACCACACCTTAAAATAAAATTCCATGTCATGTTCAATTTCAAGGATCCAACTTAATCGGGTAATAGAGCAGTCAAGGAGAATGTTGGCCAATATTTCAAAGAGAGTACTGTGCAAAATTAAGTTGATCAAACTATTTAAGGTCCTAGTCACACCACTGCTCTAATTTTGCAAACAGTCTTCTTTAAACCGATATCATAAAGAAGGATGAGCTTATTGGTTGAGCCAGAATTTATTACTCATCTCTAGTTTCCATCTATCCATTGCCTACGCATTCAGTATATATTTAACTATGTCAGCTCTGATCAATGATTCAAAACAGGTCATCTTTCAATCGAACATAACGAACACGTGCCCAATACAAGAGAATGGAAGACCTTGGATGGTGGGAATTGCGTTGCTTTTGAAGATGGTCGTGGTGGGAAGGTTTGCATTTTTATTCTGTCCAAAGCATTAATCATAAAGTAACTTATGGTGGACGCACAATGTCCCAGTAAAAAAATCTACACTGGGATGTTGCCTGTTTTCTTTCCACCCTCAAGTGATGCTATTCGACTTGACTTGTAATCCGTGGGTGTCTGGTGTAGCCTTCAGTGGAAAATGTAGTTAAATCATCTTAAAGATTCAGTGCACATCTCTGATCACCATATCCCGAATGTCTTTCCCACTGTATGTATTTTTATCTTCCTCATGTTAATCTGTCCACCACATGTAATGTATCCGAACCATTCCATACTGATCATTTCTTACTCCGTATCTCAAGATTACTTTCTCCATTTGGAAGAAAGATAAAGATAAAGATAGGCAAAGATAGGCAACCGTAGAGTAAGATCCAATTTTTAGGTAACTCCTCTTCTACGCATGTGTTTGCAGTGATTTAATGGCTTTTCCAGCAAGAGATTTCCTAATTCTGTGACTGTATACCTCACTTTGAATTGAGTGTTTGATTTACGTTGTATGCTGCACAACTAGAATTCATAACCTGGTTCGCCTGAATCATGGATCTTGATTTGAAGTCAATGGATTTTATTTCCTGTTTGTCTCGATTACTCTAATTTAATAGTTTGACACTCAAACAAATTACTAATATCACGGAAACGGTTTCTCAATATAATAGGGCTTGCATTGAAGAAACGTCGATTTTTTTCAGCAGTCAACATCAGTTAGTCCGCAACATCAGAGCCTACTTCAAGTATTCAGTAATCTTCCAGATAGAGGGTATGTTTTATCCTATACTTGGAGATGTAGGTGTTACTTATAAAACTATCACTCCGGTGTTGGTTATATAAGATTATATATAACTGTGTTGTAATGTTCATGAATAACATTTAACATGTTTGCCAGGATTTACTCATTTCTAAGCCAAATCATTCTCCCAGAGGCTGAACGCGAAAATCTGTTCTTGTTTTGCTCGTACTACAGAAATCTGACCGATTCATAAACACTCTTGAAGTTCTGTAATTCCAAACAAAAAAAAGATAAATTATTGCCTTTCTTACATATTATGGCATATATTGGTTGAAAAGAATACTTGAATTGATTGATGCGTATCCTTGAAGGCGTTTATGAATTTTCCATTGGAAATACTTAAATGAGATGATTAGATGTCAACGTAAGTCACAAGGTGATTACCTTTTCTTTATCATCGCATTTTATTTGTTCCTTGACAACCATGCATAAATGTACCTGCCAGTCTTGATGATTCGTTGAACCTGTTCTCATTTGCCACTGTTTCGACTGACTGCATTTTGAGTACATTGCATAGCAAAGTTTAGTTTCGCTATTTTTTGTTATATAATCCTTAACTGGGAGATGCAAGAAGTTAGGTTTAGAAACATCGGGGTAAGTGTTTTGTTTAGCTCCACCATGTAAAAATAGAGTGACGTCCTATTATCTTGGATAAGTATTCACACTGCAATATATCTGATGGCACATACAATATAAATCTAGAATATGTAAATTGGAATTATCTTATGATCTATTGGAAAAGATGTGCTTTATTCGATCTGTGGTTATTTGTGTTAAGCACTTATATGTCGATCTTGCCACATCTTGCTTTTTGTATCGTAAACGGCATGGCTTATTCTGTCGAGTTTATTTTCACTCTATCATGTGCATGTCACATTTCACTCTATGATCTGCTTCTGCTGCACACAAATAATCTTTTCACGATATTTAGTTGCACGGGAAAATAAATCAAATCAAATGGAATCATAGACTGTTGAGAAGAAAGCGGCATACTACTCTTAAGATGCAAAATCACGGTACATTTTCAGGATAAAAAGAAGTTTCAAATACAAGATACCATGAATTGAGCACAAGCAACTGACAGCACGCGCAGCATACTATAACCACAATCGCTATTCTCTTCCTGTAGTATCTGGACTTTATGTCTGACCAGAAATGTGTGTAATTGATCAACTGTGAAAGCAACCGAGATCCAAACACAACAGGGCAGGGCCATAAGAAACAGAACAAATCTGAATGCACACAGAGAGGTGATGTCCAGGAATGCAATGGGGCAATGAATATTGTTAATTCTGTCTATCAGAACATTGCAAATAATAAGTATTAGGTCTGTTCCTGGAAATGCCAACAAGCAGCAAGTCACGTATTTGGACAGGCTTCAGTATTCTCGAATCAGGATCACAGTTTCAATTTTATCGATGCACAGATTCAGGGTGGAGGGGTGGTAGTAAGTTATGAGGAGATGTGGCTCAGAAGGTTTTCACACAGACAGCGTAAAGAGGCTAGCATTCGGCTTAATTTTCTTCACTGTTCAATGGAAAGAATTGCATGCACCATGAGGCTGTTTTTCCAATCATTCAGCATGATAATGTGTCCCTTACTGTTTCAGCTGGCATAAGCACATATGTAATCTTTCCCTGGAATATAGATAAGGGGCACCTAGTAAATAAATAATTCATCACCTAACAATCTGTTGAACTTAAAATAAATGGAAATGAAAGATAATTGCATCAGGGAATTGTTCAGTGACCATAGTCACTTGAAACTTCATTTAAGACTTACTTTAAACACTTTACGAATCCCAGTTATCTCAGGAGATGTAGCCTTAAGTTTACTTACCAAGGCGGTATTTTCCTCTATTTCTCAACTACAATCATCAGTTTCCCCATGGAAGTAGAATAAAATAAAATGGGATAATGCACTAACATTACCCAGAACTCTTGTACATCGTGTTTGGAAACGTGGCTCTTTGATTCCCTGGCAAATTGAAACTGTGACCATCAGTCGAGAAAACTGAAGCCTTTGCAAATGTGTCATTTGTTACTTTTTCGCAATGACATTCACACAGCTAACACTTGTCATTTTCAATGTCCTACTGGACAGAATTAACATTATTACTACCGCAATTTCATTCATTGATATCACTACTCTGTATGCTTTCAAATTTGCCCTGTTTCTTATGACAATGCCCTGTTCTGTTCAGTCCACATTTGCTTTCATATTTTATCGCTTTGCCCCCATTTCTGGTCACAAATTACTGTCAAGATACGAAAAGAAGAGAACGGCGACTGTGGTTACTGGATATTGCAAGTGCTGTCAGTTGGTTCTGGTCAATTGCTGATAACTTGCATTTGAACCTGTTTTTATTAGTGAAAATGTGTTTTAATGTTGCAGCTGAACACCACAGTATTACTCCACTTTCTTCTGGACTATGATGTGACTTGATTTTATGTTATTTTTTTTAGATTAGATTAGATTAGATTACTTACAGTGTGGAAACATGCCCTTCGGCCCAACAAGTCCACACCGACCCGCCGAAGCGCAACCCACCCATACCTCTACATTTACCCCTTACTTAACACTATGGGCAATTTAGCCTGGCCAATTCACCTGACTCGCACATCTTTGGATTGTGGGAGGAAACCGGAGCACCCGGAGGATTATTTTATTTATAATCCTGTGTAATTTAGCACAGTGAAAAGGCGTTTTGTGAACAGCACAGGTATATCATAGTAATCAAGGATATGTAGATGGTAGAGTGAAAAAATAGCTGGACAGAAAAAGCCATGCATTTTACAACACATAACATATACATGAGGCAGAACAAAATTAAAAAGTTGAGCAAAAGTTGTAGAAAAAGACTGCATTCATCAGTCTAATAAGTTCAGAGAAGAAGCGACACTTGAACACATTAGTTCATGTCCTAAAGCTTCTGTGAATTCTGCCTGACAGAGACGGTTGCCGGAGAGTAATTCCGACTGGGTTGGGTCTTTAATGATGTTGACAACTTTTCCGTGGCAACGAGACGTGAGGATAGAGTCCATAAATGGGAAATTGGATTCCGGGATCATCTCAGCTGTGCACACATCCAACTTTAGTTTCTTTAGGTTCTGCGCAGTGCAGTTGTCGTATCAGGCCGTTCTGCACCCGGCAGTATGCTCTCTATGGTGCATCTGAAAAGGTTGGTGAGGGTCGTTTTGGACAAGCCAAATTTCTTGCGCCGCCTGAGGAAGAAGAGGTGTTGTGACACCTTCTTGACATTATGCTACATGGGAAGTCCAGGACAGGTTGTCGGTTATCATCACTCCGAGGAACTTGAAGCTCTCAACTCTCTAGAACTCTGTGGGTGACCCAGTGGTACAGTGGTTAGCACTGCTGTTTCCCAGCACCAAAGACCGCATTCATTTCTCGTTGCAGTCGACTGGTTGTGTGGAGTTTGTACATTTTCTGCATGGGTTTCCTCTGGGTGTTCCAGTTTCCTCCCACAGAAAGAAAATGTGCAGATTAGGTGAATTGGCCATGCTAAATTGCCCGTAGTGTTAGGTGAACGGATAAATGTAGGGGAATGGGTCTGGGTGGGTTGTACTTCAGCGGGTCGGTGTGGACTTGTTGGGCCGAATGGCCTGTTTCTACACTGTAAGTAATTTAATCTACTCAGTTGATATAGATAGGATTGTACTCTCCTCTTTTTTTTCTGAAGTCCGTTGTCAGTTCTTTAGTTTTGCCAACATTGAGGGAGATAATTATCATTCTACAACGGAACAAAACCCTCCATATCTTTTCTCTCTTCTGAGCTCTCATCGTTGTGTGATAGCATTCCTAGCGTGGTCGTCTCGTGCGTTCGTTCAGCACATGTCGTGGGTGTGCAGGGAGTATAGTAGGGGCTGAGAACGCATCTTTCTAGGCGCCAATATTGAGTGTTTTGACGGAGGAGATTCAGTGGGCTATCTTCACTGATTGCAGTATATAGTTAGAAAGGATGTGCTGAGGTCCTACTTCGGAATTTTCAGATCTATCTTATTTGGTAATGTTGTTGAACACACGGCTGTCGTCAACATTCAAATCGTGAAAATAAAACATACCTCATATTTTCTTTGTAACACAGAAATATCCAAACGTTCAGTGCTCTCAGAAATTTAGAACAAGAATGATATTTGCATCAGCCTCTCTTTTATTCTTTCCACAGTTCGCAGTTTGTTGATGTAGTTTTCACCTCTATTTGTCAGTCTACTGTAAAGAAAATTTGTCAACAGCTAAGAAATCGGCATCAGCAAAACCCTAAGCATGAATAGCAAATCGCTTAAGGAATAACTCATTCGATTTTCGCAACGATTTGAGCTTGACTTCGAGAATCTAGTGTGAGACAAGCCATCCTTGGCGGAATTGGACAAATTTACTTATTTTATCAACGTCATGATTTGTTTGAAAAACTTAGTTTCTCCCACCTTCAGTCCAGGAATTGAAGAACTAAGAAAAAAGCTGATTAACATTAACTTCAAGCTTGCCACATGAGAGAATGAGAAAACTTGACAAGCCTTGACGTGAATTCTCACTTATTATTGAGTAATTGAACTTTTAATTTCATACAAATTAATGAAAGAGCGAGTATCTGCACATCAAATCTTCTTCCAAAATACTTACTACAGTCAGAAAAACAGAATCATAATCACGTATCCCTTGTTCTTATAATTTGATACAACAATTGTATAACAAGATTAGGTGGCAGGCCAGCAATATTAATGGGTCACATATAATCGTCAGATGCTTCTCCAATCGAGAAGTCAAATTCTACAATCAATTCAGTCTTTAACATTGGTTAAAATATATTAAAAAATTACAGTTTAATGGGACTTTGGCATTATTGTAGATAGTGGGGATTGGAGCGACATTGTGGCTCAGATTTTAATTATGCTGCCTCCCAGCGCCAAGAATCAGTATTCAATTCCACTCTGTGTGGAATTTGCATTGTCTCCCGCCTATTCTGTTTTCGTTCCAAAGTCGAAACTTTCCCTGTTTTGATATATTGCGAAATGCATGGTTTGGGTGGCTCAGCCCGGTATCCGGTTCAGAGGATCAGACTGGACCTGATGGGCCGAATGGCGTGATTCCAGCAGTTTAGGTATTATATAATACTACCAGCACTCATGGGAATATGGAACGTTTTTACATGGATAATGAACAGTGCACAGGTCTTTGGGAAGGAAGACCAGATACAAAGGAAATTGCGAATAAGTGGTGAGTGCAATGATATTATCAAGAACCCGTGGACGGATTCGGCCCTTGCACGTGATCCTGGATCCCATGAGGAAGTGGGAGAGACAGATAGACAGAATGATAGGAAAGCAGGGTAAACAATTGTCTCCAAATTTTCAGTCTACAAATTTATACATCCTGCAACATTTTGCAGACCACTTTACAATATTTCCTCAGCTCCCACATACGTTACCGCCCCTATTCTTCCAATCTTAAACTCTACACTTCATTACCTGTGTAACCCGCTGACCATGCAACTTCCTACTTTTTCTCACACTCCATGTTCGCAGAGTATTGCTGTCTCGATTTTGCAGTCCCATAATTTTGAAACCAACGTGAATCTATTTTGTGTGTCATATAGCTTTATTTTAACAAAGAGCGTTTGTACTCTTAATGCTGCATTTTACCCGGTTTTCCCTCTCGCCGACATTGCCACCTCCCTAGGTTTTGCCCGCTTCCACGATGTTATGTCTGTTCAAAAATGTCCTTGGCGAAATATTGCACATCCTTCCGAATATTTCCCTTGAGAAATTACGCCCAAATGTTTTGCCCAATTTAAAACTTTACTACCTCTTAATATTGTAACTGATTTCCTTCATCTATTTGCTATCCATGCACACCCTATCCCTATCACTCTTTCCCCAATGCCTGACCAACAGTATGTAAAAACACCTCTGCATTTCCACACTCGCCACTGCTCCATTTATTTCGTCGCAAGCAGATCAATGGAGTGAGAGGGACGGAGAGAAACGGAGATGGTGTAAGAAAAAGAAGGGAGATAATTTAGAGAGGAGGAAGTGTAACGTCTCAGAAAGGGGAAGTGCATCAGATAGAAAAATGTAGTTAGACAATTTAATGTCCAGATAAAGTGGGAGAAATTTAAAGTGGAGAAACAGAGAAAAAAAGACAGAAAGAGAAGAAGTGGGAGTGAAATCCCGGAAGGGAGATATTTCTTTAGTACTTGCCCCTCAGATGACTCATGCAATATCCAGTCCTTGATACTCTGTACCGTGCGTACTTTCCAGCCATCCTCCACTTTTCCGTTTCCGCACACTTTCCATGTCAATATTTTGCCCAACGCAATAAGCCTCTCTGTGAATCCTCCGTGGAGCACACCCCAATCACATCGATCGCCCAGTCACCCATGGGTAGGGATCAATGCCACATTATACTGATCTATTAGGCCTTCACACAGATGGATCCATCCCCGACCACATCAATCACACAGTCTTGAAGTTTCCATCCCCAAACAATCCAATTCTCCCTTTGCTAATTTCGGAATTGGATATTGGTTCCGATCATGTGGAATCTGTTTGCATTAAGCTGACATACAAGATACAAAAATAGTAGTGAGTCTGGAATCGCTTTTTTGGTAGTGACCCGAAACTGAAAATTGAAATAAGAGCAATATTAGAAAAACTTCTCAGGTCTGCATGTCAATCCCAACCAATACTTATTCCACTTCTTCCCGTTTGATACCAATTCTACTTTCTCTTGTAAATCATGGTTCTGTCATGTTTTGCAAATATGCAAGACATGATGCTGCCGTTCATCCACGCGGTGTTAGGATGCGTTTTTTTTTTACTTTTACATAAACATTTCAGTTATGTTCCCGAATCTCACATCGCCATCATGTATCTCATATCATTGGCCTTTCCTCCATTGAGATTCGGAATCTCATCACAGAGTTAAAATATTGCCATTAATTCCCAAGGACTGTCAGGAAAAAATACTATTAATTATTCATTCTCATTATCCAGCACCCATGCTGGGTTGTCATGTTTTCTCTTGGATTCCTCAAACTACGAGTTGTGGAACGATGCTGTCTCAACTCCAGGAATTCCTCCTCTATGGAGACGTAACTCATTGATTTTGCCAATCCGGATGCAGATTTAAGTGATCAATGATTGTACATTATTCATTCTAACATTGCTCTTACTTTTAATTTCCAATTTCAGGTCACTACCAACAAAACGATTCCAGACTTACTACTATTTTTGTGCCTTGGTGTATGTCTGCTTAATCCAAACAGATTCCACATGATCAGAACCAATATCCAATCCCATTATTATATTTATTATATCATTATCAAACAATCCGACTCCATTCCTTTTGTTGTGAATGCTCTGGCAAGAAACCACGAGCCATTTAGGTCTATTTTCTTTGAACATAATGTGTCAGTTTCGTTGTTTTTTTTACTGTGGGGCTTTTGAAAATGGCTTTTGGTTTTGCTCACTCACTTCTCTTATTCACCATTCTTTCTTGACTCTTCTCCAAGATTCCTCATCCGCTTACTTCTTGCATAGATTCCAGGCCCCCTGTCATTTTTCGTTTAAGTCTTCACAATCACTGTCACAAATAATCCCTTTTGGACATCACGTCCAAATCTCTCTTTCAGAAATGTGTTGCCCCGCCCTCTGAGAAGAGGGAAGCTTTGTAATGTGCAAACCTGAGACACTTCTGATAATATTGTTCAAACCTGCATTACCCTTAGATTCTTTTTCAACACTGACAGTTTGTTTCTTGTCTGGATATTCTTAATGAAACGGATAATGCATGGACTGATCGATCAGTGAGTTCGTTTGATCGATTTATCTGTAAAGTAATAATTCAACATATTCTTCAACTGCTCTCTGAACTGAGTCTGCATAACAAAATCGATCGCGGAGTTTGTGCAGCAACTGGAAAGCTGTAAAATGCAACCTAAATCTAACATGTACCCATGTGCATAAACAGATTGAAATCCAAAATGATGCATACTTATACAAATAGAAAACGCAGTGAACATTGAATATAACAGAATGAAATTGTTTCCGATAACAACTAAAATATTGGATATTCTTCAAATCTCAATCACTGAATGTTGGCAATTCTCGTCTCTGCCGTGAACCCCGAGACTCCAGCTAGCTCTAATTGTCTCTAAATTTACATGACATTGAAAATATTGCACAACCGAATCAGTGAAAATGGGAGAGTTGGCCTTAAGATGTGGTGGACAAATTTGATTGTGACTGAGGTGTGAGATAATGGAACTTTGTTATTATTACGCAAAACCAGAGATTTTCCTCGGAAAATGGAGAGAACGTTCACACATGGCATGGAGAAGAAAAATAAAATTATTCCCAATAAATAATCGGAATATGTCTCAATGTCTGGTCGAGGATAACTACAAGTACATCAACCAGAAAGATGAATCATCAGAAAACGACTGAGGTTTGGAGACAATCTACAGTTTTTATTTGCATGAAGCAGGACGAACACCGTCACTACATTAACTGCGAAGAAAACAAGAAACCACGTCAAACTCGTGGTAAATCACCATTTGATTGCAAGTTTGTTCAGAGTTTCAATTGAATCAATGCTTTGGTCATACCTTTGGACTTCAAAAATGAAATGAGCGTATCTTAATTATTGTAACAACTTGCAGACAAAAAAATAACACGCCACAGTCTTTCCAAATACACAGCCACACATCCATCAGAACAGACAATTACGATAAAATTCCAAAATACTCCATCACCCTAGAACAGAAACAGATCACTTTTTTATTGTACGGAGACGACTGTTGAAAACATTGCTAACCTAAGAGATTCTTTCCCAACTTCTTGTGCACAAACGTAGGTCGGATATTTCTACCTCCTTGTATAAATTGTTGTCGATCCTGAAGTAATGTCTTCGCATGGAAATGTTTGCACTCTTGTACCTGTCTGAGAGGACTTCAAAACATTGTCTCCTTCTCATTGGAACATTCCTTCTTCCTCCAAAGTTTTGTCATATGTTCAATACACTCATTTAGAAAATAAATCAATAATAATATCAATAATAGAATATCCAAGATGAATTTGCAAACAGCAAGCATGATCAGTACAAGACCAGTCTCCCTCCCAACATCTCCCCACTGCTGCAAACGTGTGGCATATGAGAAAGAGCAAAGTCTGTTCTGCCAAAAAAAAACAACGAGAAGTATCTAATCGAGGTGCATCAGTTCAGCCATTCAGTGCTTCAAACCTGCTCCATCAATCACTGATTTCCTGGCTGATGGGATCGTTTCCCGAGGGTAACATTGTCATCCACTCCTGACCACCCTTGTTTTTATTGTTATTCATGAATCTATCTTCATTTACTTCAAAACGTATTCAATAACTCTGCCTTTACCCCTCTATGTGGAAGATAGTTAATACACTTCTTTTTTCTCAAATTAAAAGAAAGTAAGCAACTCGACACCAATTCGATGAAAACAAACACAAAGGCAAATCACAATTGGTCTCTCGTGCTGACAGAGGGAATCTTGAATAAACGGATCATAAGTAATGAGAAATTGAGGTTCGAATATGTTGGAGGGAATCAGTCGTTATCGAGTCATGAGATACCTGAAAACAGATCGTTCACAAAACCACTGTTTACTTTTTATCCGGTTTCCCCATCACTTCTAAAAAAAACCTATAAAACCGTTGTTGCTCAGATCATCAAATAGCAGTATTAAAAAAAAATTCCCCTTCCTATTATTCAAGACAGGTGATTGAAGTCACAACAAATTCATCACTATTTCACCATGAGATGCAATGTCATGTCATTGGGATTAATGTGATTTCATTCTAATAGTGTGTGGAAATCTTTACGCATGTGTTACATATTAATTACATACAAATGTGCCAACGTAAATTTGACTTACTCTCCATTACCTTCTGCAGTCTTACGTAAATAAAAGCATCTGATTTATTCTTGGAATCAAATCTGCAGCAAACAGCGATCTTAATTCACTGAAAGAGAAAGGGTAAACATTAAAACACAATATGATTTAGTAAGCCAAATTTTAACACTCCTTCCGAACTTGTCTATAAATTATATCAGCAGGCGTTGGAACCGTATTCACCTCAAGGCTGACAGCACAATGAATGATGCTGGATGTGCCAAAGGTTAAGATGTGGAATATTATAAAACATAAACATGCAATGAACCTTGACATTAAAGATCATTAACAGAATGATATTAAACATGACTTGAGACTCCAAGTAGAGATGATGGAGAAGTCAACTCCGTGACGATATCGAGTTAGATTGGTTTCATGCTTTTCTCTTGAATTTATGTACTTTGTTGAATCACTTCGCACTTGCCTGGATTGATTTCCAACTGCCACTTTTCCAGTCAACTCTCCAATCTATATTCTGCTGCATTCCCTGAGAGTCCCTTTCACCGTCTGGTCCTCCACCAATCTTAGATTTACTTGCAAAATTGTTAATCAGACCACCTACACCTCCCTCCAACTCATGTATGTATTTCACAATCAACAGTGGTTCCCAATGCGGATCCCAGTGGAACACGACTGGTCATAGTTCTCAATTTTGAGAAACTCCATTTCACTAACCAACCAGTTCTTTATTCATCCAGCCAATACACACTGTACGACATGCATCATAATTTTCTGCATCAGCCTGCCAATGCGAACATTATATAAGGCCTGACTAGATTCCATTTATATGACCTTTCCTTCATAAATTAACTTTGTCATTTCATCAAAGAATTCTGTGAAGTTGGTAAAACATGAACTTCCCTGAATGTAATCATGCTGCCTATCCATGAAAGTCTATTTTCTTCAAAACATAATTAGATCCTATTCTTGAATACCTTCTCCAGCAGCTTCCTCACCACTGATGCCAGGCTAAGATGTCTGCAATTACCTGGATTGTCCCTGCTACCCTCCTTAAACAACACAACAGCATTAGAAATTATGCAGTCGTCTGGCAGCTCACCAGTGTTCAAGGAGACTGTAAGTCATGTATGAATGTCCAGCTACTTCCTCTCTCGCTTCCTTCTGAAACCTGGGATAGATCCCATCCGGACCTGGGAACGTGTCCATCTTAATCCCTTTTAGAATACCGATCAATTCCTCCCTACATAAGGTACCTTCGCCTCGAGTAATCAATCCTGTCTCCTTAAACTCACCATCCGTTATGACCGCCTCCTCGGTGAACACCGATGCAAAGTAACCGATTAGAGTCTCAGCCATTTTCACTGACTCTGCACAAAACTTCCCTACTTTCTTTAGTTGACCTCTTGCTCATCATGTACGAATAAAAGGATTTGGGATTTTCCTGAACATCGTTTGCTGAAGATATTTTATGAGTCCTTTATATCCCTCTAAATTCTTTGTTTCAGATTGGTCCTATTTGCCAGATATTATTCCAAAGCTTCGATTGTTTTCAGTCGATGATAACTTCTGTAAGCTTCCTTTTTCCTGTTAGCTAGGTTCACAATTTATCTGACATCCATCATTCTGTAATCTTGCCATTTTCAAAAAGAAGTGTCTGTAGTGTACTCGAATAAGCCTCTCTTTAAAAGTTCGCCACATATCAAATGTGGATTTTTTTTCAAACAGATGTTCCCAAACCACATTCCCGAGCTCGCGCAAAATGTTGCTATAGTTGGCCTTCCCAAATTTTGCACTCTTCTTTGTGGACCATTCTCGTTTTTGCTGACAAGTATTCTACACTTAAAGAACAGTGATCACTGTTCCCAAAGTAACCCCCTACTGAAACATCAGCCATCTCGCCGGGCTCATTCCCGAACACTATTTCCAGTATGGCACCTTCCCGAGTTTGACCTCTTTGCATACTGTTGCATGAAACCGTTCTGGATGTTCATTTCAAGTTCTGCTCCGTCTCGACCTCTAACACTAAGGGAATCCCATTCAATGGTGGGAAAATTAAAATTTCCCATCACCACTACCCCCATTCTCCCACATCTTTCCATAATCTGTTTGCATAGCTGAACGTCTATCTTATGCTCACTGTTGGGAGGCCTGTAATGCAGCCCTAACATTGTTCCTGAAGCATTCCTATTTCTGAGCTCTGCCCATATTGCCACGCTGCTCGAGTCCTTCATAGTTCCCGGTGTTCAACACCTTTATTTGAATATAAAAGCATTCTAAGTGCTACCTCTCTATGAGGTGACTTCAGAAGCTTGTCGTTTCAAACAAACCATTTGGACTATAACTTGGTGTCGTGTTAACGTCTGACATCGTCGACCCACGTCCGGCACTGGCAATTCCACATCATATGTGTCTACTCATTTCGGTCCCACCCTCCTGATAGACTAGTTAAACACTTCAGAGTAGCTCCGCCAATCTTCACGTCAGCATATTGATACACCTCTCGCTCAGGTGCAACCTTTCCCTCTTGTCCAGGTTCGTTGTGTTTCACAGGAGGTGCTTCAGATATATTCCTGCCCTCTGCATAGGTTCCTCAGCGACACATTCATCTACCACACTCTCCCGTTTAAGTCTCCTCAGCACTGTCACCAGAGATTACGATTGTTGTAGTCCATCTTCTTAAACTCTGTCGAAACTGATACCAATCTTATCTACATTTTGTTACCAACATTTTCAACAGATTCTTAAAGTGTAGGGTAAACTTTGAAAATTTGCTCAACCACTTTGAGACAGCCTTTATCCTGGCGCCATGAGGCACACATCGTCCTGGACTTTCGATCGTACCGCAGAAAGGCTGGTCTGATCAGTCGGTACAATATCACACTTGCCCCTTCGACCTCGCCATGCACCGCTTTACAGCAGAGCTGCATGGAATCAACGACCTGGATGCTGCTGCTATTTCAACTGAATACATATTCTACCCAACAATGCACAAGAATGTGTTCTTGTTTGATAATTGGAACATGAGAATTCGGTTCTACCTGAGAATCAGTCCTCGTGGTCACCCATCTGAGTGTACCTGTAGTGTGAAAAGCTCCCTGAAGGTACTATCCAACAAATTAAGTACCTTCTGTATGGTCCTAGCTGCATCCAACTGGTCCGCCAAATTATCCGTGCAGTCTGAGAGGAGTAGTCGTTGACCAAAACCTGCAGAGCAGATTGACATGAATGTCCTCGAACTTGAATCACCAAAATTGGCATTTCTTTGCAAAATTCGAATGTTTTTAACAACAGTGGTAATGTCTTGCCCGAAGACCATAAGACCTGGGTTCAAGTCCCACATGCGCCTGACATGGATGACAATACTCCCGAAGAGTTTGGTTCAAAACACTTACAACTTCTCCTCTCCATAACTGATTACTTCCACTCCCTTCATCTTGAAGTATCTCATTTGGTGCAGTGGAAATGTCAGGCATACAAATCCAGATTCAGGCTAGTCGAAGAATGTCATATTACTCTGTCGTGGCCGCGTTTGCAAATACCTCCAAGACCAGAAACAATTGAAAAGGAAGGCAATTGTGGTGTTATTACGAGAGAGGGAGAATACATTTGGAAACTCCCAGAAAAATGTTACTGAGAGGACTCTATACAGATGTGGGGGAAAGCTCTTCAAAAGCAAAACCCTTGTTTTACTTCCTGATCAGAAGGGTTTGGCTAATGATAATTTCTGGATGTACTGAGGTATACAGTCAATGCAATTCAGGAGATTCAGATCTTGCCTCATTCAAACAGATAAGGCGAACAATAAGTTAAAGGCGAAAGTAAGTACGCAAATGCTGGAGATTCAAGTCGAGAGTGTGATGATGGAAAATCACAACAGATCAGGCATCATCCGCGGAACAGGAGCTTCGATATTTCAGGAAAAAAGAAGTTGCTGTTCACTGAAATGTGCCTAAATGTGGAAAGGTTGAGCACTAAAATCAGCAGAAATGGAAGACATGGGGTTAGTATGCTGTGGAGGAACTCGACTATTGCCCAGACCAGAGAGAGCTGAACATTGTCCATTATAACACAACACCATGGAACGTTCATGCGTCTGTTACTGATTTGTTAATGCAATGTACCAGAAAATGTTCTTCGTGCTGCTCACCGCAGTCAATGTTCCAGGACCACAGTCGTCATTTTCTCTCTGCAATATTTACTTGTCTGCTTCTGATAACAAATGGCCACAAATCGATTAAAGTTGAACGCGACGTTGAATCAGACAGAGCAGTCACTTCCTGCATAAAACAGGATAGCGCAGATGTTGCAAATTGTCAGATCCAACAAGGAACGGAAAGATCAACAGATGCCTCAATGTAAGATCGAGAATAATGACCAGTAGATCAGAAACTGACGTAGCCATTCGGCAGAACGCACCTCCTGCGAGATAGGATCTTAATTGATAGAAGGTTTGCTGTGAGGAAGGGAAGTAAGTATGGTAAGGTGCAGACAGCTTGGTATATAATACTGATCTAATTTAGGATTTACTGAATTGTGTCGAGTATTTACACAGTGCAAACATATTGATGAATAACAATTGCATAGTAAGAGGCTTATTGTCTTTCGTTTTATTCTTCAGCGTTCATGACACGGAAAGTGGGAATAACAGGACAACAGAATCGAATGTTGCACGCGATTCAATGCCCAGAATTTGAAGCGAAGAACCATTATTAAGTTGGTAGTGAGCAGAGGCATTCAGACCAAATAATTCAGCACTTAAACAGCACAAAGTGCCTTCATTCTACCAACCACAAGAGCATAAGCTTTAATTTCCCTGCATTGTATTTTATCGACCAGTTTATTGTATTGCCCACTCACAGAACCTATTTTTGTTTCATCCTCAAGCTTTGCTTTCCTATATGTTTTGCTGTGAATTGTGTCGTGGCTGACCTGATCATCCACAACGCCAGTTTCTCTCCTTTTCCCCATAATGTTTCCTTGCAGAATACCAGCCCGCGATACAGTTAATGATACTGACTTGGCAGTCCCGTGTAGTGAAGAATTTCACAGCAGTCACGGTCTCGGAATCTTGCAGATATTTCGTCCCTTCCTGAATCCTTGCCAAAACATGACCACCATTTTCAAAATCCAAGTCAAGATGATGATGGAACACTCTTCACTTACCTTAATGCTGTAGCTCCAAAAACAAGTGAGAACCTCGACAGCATGCAGGACAAAGCAGCCCTTTAGATTGGCACCGCATCGACGAACATCCTTTCCTTCAACGCTCAGGCACTTGGGCAGCAGCGAGTGATGTATGCACGACGCATTGCAGCAATTCACCACGGCCAATGCAAATCCAGGACTTCTGAAATCGAAATGAACAAGGGCAACAGATAGATTGAAGCACCAAACTATCCCAGTTCCTGTCCAAGCGACACATCATCCTGGCTTGGAAATATATCATTTTACCTTGGCTGTCCATTTGTGAAAATGCTGGAATTCCCTCCCCGTGGGACTTGCAGATCGAACAATGGGAAACGGATCTAACGGGCTAATTGTATCTCTCAACTGGACATGAATCTGGAAAATTCACTGTCACAGAAAACGGAAAAATACCGCAATACTGATCAAATGTAAAGAGGCAATCCTTATATATGTCAGGAGCTATTGGTCAAAGGGAACGAGCATATCAATTGAATTGTAACCGAAATCAGGCCAGTTATAAAAGTGGTGAATGTCGAAGGACCCTCGAGGGCTAAATGGATTACTACTGCTCGTCGTCATCTTGGTTACTGTGAGTTTCGATTCCTTCATTCTCAAACATTGGCTATGGTTTTGCATTGCACTACTTGTATCATTTTCACCTTATAATCGAATCACCAAGTGGAACAAACCTTAAATAGGTGTAATAACACAAATAACGGTTATAGGAACAATGGTTTTGAAGAAAGATACTGGAAAGTTAAAAATGGGCAGCAGATTGGCATTATGGATTTGTAACAATGCGAAAGGAATGAAATAAAGGGCGCTCGAATTGTGGTGCGGTTACTTTGGGAAAGAATGCAGTCGAGTGAACACAACACTAATTAGGTGGGGGATGACATTTATTTGTGAGATTTTCTGAAGCATCTTTGCAATTGCATAGTGGACATACCTGATTCTAAGCGTTGAATTTTGAGTTTATAAACGTGTAGGTTTTGTGCAGTTATTCAATCAAGGCTGCCACTGACAAATAGGGGATGCTAATGCAGAGGTTCTGAGATTAATGCACTATATAAATTGTTGAGATGGCGGAAAGGTGTTCAGTTGAGTCTGGAAAAAATGGGCAGGATGGGTAATAATGTTTTCCAAATCCGAAAAATACGAACACGACTCGAAAGGGGAATAGAGGAATGATGGGAGTAATCGGGAAGTCCAGTTTGTCAAAGGTGAAGCGTACATTGTCAACTGAGATGTGGGGAAACGTTCTTGTGCAGCGAGAGGTGAAAATGAGGAAGTTGTTTTGCCACAGAAGAAGTTTGAAACCAAATTATGAAATATTTTCAGAACGAAGTTTTAGAAATTTATTCGTTCTGAAAGGTTCAAAGCATATAAGGAGAAAGCGGGAACATAGGACTGGGTTTGGATGATGAAACTTGCACATGTTGAATGCTGCAACAGGCAGTAAGGATCGATTACCCATCCTCCCTCTTCTCTGCATCGACGTTTCAATCTGAAATATATATGTGAAGTATAGAAACAGATTTTTTTAACACTTGCTGTGAAGTGGAATTGGAGCCAGTTGTCAGGCAAATAATGCTGCATTCTGCTCTGATGTCGACAGCTTTAATCTTCCCAAATTTGGATTCTAAAGGTAGAAATAAACCAAGCTCTTCTGAGTGATGAGTGAACGTTAATACAATGCATCGATGCTATCGGAATTCAATCATTTATTCATGTACTTCACAGATTCACTGGTGAGTGGCACATGTTCTCCCTTTATTCAAGAAAAGAAATACGATTATTCTGTGCAATTTTAACTGGTTAGTGACACAACGTTGGTTGGGAAGCCATTGCAGCGATCCCTGAGCAATATCATTGATGTGCATTTGGAAAAAAAAGAATGGCTCACTTGGAGACAGTCAACATGACTTTGTTCTGGTTACACTAGCCAATGCCAACATGATTACATTTTTAAAAGAGACGACGAACATAGTGGAGCAGTGAATGTTGTTTACGTGGATTTTCGAATAACGTCTTTCATGGTAGGCTCATGCAGAAGGTTAAAATGCTTGCGATCCAAGATGAATTTGCTGCTTGGATTCAGAATTGGCTTGCACATAGAATGATTGTATTGTGGTGGAAAAGCATTTTTCTAGCTTGACGTACTCGAATGATGGCGTTCTGCACAGATCCATGATAGGACCTATGTTGTTTGTAATGCATACAAATGATTTGAATAGAAATGTAAATGCATGGGATATTAAGCCACAGACGATGCAAAGACCAGGAGTTGGGGCTAGTATACAAGACCTCCAGCACATCCAGCTGGATATAAATCAGTTGCAGATATGGGCAATGTAACGACAGGTAGATTTTATGTCGTTTAAGGGTGAGGTGCTGCACGTTGGGAGATAAAATGTTATGAAAATTATACAGTTAGTTAAAGACGTTGAAATAATGATGTGCAGAGGAATATTGAGGTTCACGTCTATAGCTCCGGAAAGTAGTCACGCAAGGAGATGGACATTTTAAAAAAGGAGTACAGCATGCTTGCCTTCACTCTCATTAATTTAGGTACAAGATTTAGGTTTTCATGACGCAGCTTTACAAGATATTAGTTTAGCTGCATTTGAAGTGTTGCATTCAATACATGTCCTCACTTTACATGATGTTTGGAGAGGGGGCAGAAGGGGTTTATCAGCATATTTCCTGAATTATAGGGTATGAGCTACAGGGAGAGACGAGAAAAGTCGAATTGTTTCTCTGGAACGGCGGAGGCTGAGGGCACAGTTCATATAATTCCTGAATATAATGATATGCATAAATAGGGTTAACAGTGCTGGTCTATTTCACAGAGATGTGCAGCATTTGACATAATCCTGTGCGAATTCAAGTGATACGAGAAGGTCATTTATTTCATGCGGACAGTGGTAGATTTCTGGAACGCTCTACCAGTGGTGATGATGGAGGCAGATAAACTCTCTTAGTCAAGCACATTAAGATGCATGTAATGGGGGGATATGGGCAAAAGATAGAAATAATTAGAATAACAGGGCGACATGTGAGCCATAACATCCTGTGCCGATGGACTCATTCATGTGCTGTAATGTTATATATCCTATGTTGACAAAACGGTTTGCACCTATAAAGCCCAGATGCAGAGATTCAACAACTAAAGGGGAGGGAAGAGTGGAATGTGGGCGGATGAACAATTGATCGGCACAATCATAAACTGAAAGTAGCTTTCCATCAGAGTCAATGCCTGAACAGAGAGAATTAATAGAAGTTCTAACTGAATCAAAGATGGGATACTAATAACGTTGAATTATGTAAATAAGGTATTCTAGCTAGGGTCGTGATGAGAGACAATCATAGCATATATAATATACAAGGCGGAATCAAGTTAGCGTGATGAACTATTGTGCATCACTGAATGTGGCATTCAAGAAGAACATTGAACGGTATTAAGATAGGAGCGATGAGAGATAGAGGCAGCAGATTTGGATCAAGGTAATCGAACCTTAATACAGTCACCACTGGCTGATCAGAGTCCTCCTGTGCCACGACATTCTGTCACTTTCTTCACCAATTTTGAACCAGGTTTATTTTAGCTGTGGCGAAGATAACGGCATCTACAGACTGTGTGTTTGCACCGACACTGTAGTTCAAGTGAATGTTTCTTGATCTTGGATTATTACAAGATCTTGTGAGGTACTATTTGATCGGAGTGAACAGCATGAAGCTCTGCTTGATACGAAATGTAGTCTATTCTCGATTGTGTCTCTGTCAACGCACAATTTGTAGAATCGTAGAGTTCTTACAGTCTGCAAATAGGACTTTGACCAACAAGTCCACACCAATCCTCCGAATAGTAACTCAACCAGAGCCAGCCATTTTCCCTACTACACTGCATTAACTCCTGATTAATGAAAGTAACCGACACTATAGGCAAATTAGCATGCTCAATTCAACTCATCTGCACATTTTTTAAAAAAGGGGAGGAAATGAGAGCATCTGGATGAAATCCACGCAGTCATGAGGAGAAATGCCACACTCGACACAGAATATCGCTAGAACCAGGAAGCAAACCCGGGTGTCCGCCGATGTGAGGCAGCTGTGCTAACCATTGAGCCAATGTGCAGGCCGTGAGCAGCTTGTTCACTGCTACCTGCATTGCTGTGAATAAAATGCATTGCATTCATTACCACTTCTGGACTGCGTTCATTTCTCATTGGAGCGTCTGATAAAATCACACAGAAATATCAGATGCCTTTAAATCTATTGCATTCTTATTAATAGAGGATGCCCATCTGTAACTACATTTTCTGGAACAAGAAAAAAAAAACTCTGTATATTTGCACTGTCAAGTCCTCTAAGAATGTTCTATTCTTCTGAACTTCAAAAAGTAAGGGATCAACCCTTTTAAAATCTATTCTCATTAGACAATATTCCCATATCCGGGATTAACCCGGTGATCATCATAATGACAAGAGTGGGATGGGTGGGGGTGGATGGATTGTATTGGCAACGATTGCATAATATTCAGTGCAATTTGCGATTCTTCAGATACTGAAGCAGGCCATTTTCAAATGCGAAAATATCTGGACAGTATCAAAGCTTGTGTTGTCAAGTGGAAAATAACATACATCAAAACAAATTATTGGCTAAGGCAATCGCCAACACGAAAAAATCTAACCACCACCTATTGCAATTCAAACGTATAACAATCATTGTGTCATTCAATGATAAAATTCTTGTGATAATCAATGACTAGAAACTGAACTGAACTTGCCACATAAGGATAGACAGGAGTCCAGGAATCATTTAGCAAGTAACTCACCTCCTGACTCAAAGAGTCATCCATCTCTACAGCACGGAGTCAGGCCCACTGGCTCAAAATGGCCCAATGCTGAACAAAATGTTCCGCCAAACTGACCCTATTTTCCTGCACTTGGTGAATATTTAACTAAACCTTTCCTATTTGGGTACTTGTACAAATACCTTCTAAATGGTTTTAATGCACACATCGCAACCACTTCCTCTAGCTGCTCTTTCCATCTGCGTACCAGCTTCGATATGAAACAGTTGGCCCTCACTTTCCAATTTACTCTTTCCGCTCGAACATTAAAGTGATGCCCACCATTCAGCGATTCCCCGAATCCTTGGAAATAAAAACGAGTGCATTCATCCTATCCATGCATCTCACGTCGAATACACTTCAATAAGATACCCCTCTGTCTCCTACATTCTGAGGAAAAGAGTCCCACCTTGCCGAGCACACCACTGCCTTTTCAAGTGTGCACCTTTGGATGAGCAATAAATGCTTGCCATCGAGCAGTGCCCAAATTCCATGAGCGATGTGATATTGCAATCTACCCTCCCAGACAGTGAATTTCATTTTTCTCCCTTACAACTCACCCATCCCTAGGGTGAATACTTGTTTTCCTCGGATTTCCTTTCAGTCTCCTGTCTACCAAGTTGAAATTTATACTGCCTTGTTATTAAACATTCGACTAAGGAGAGCAGATGCTTGAATTCCGCACTACCCTTGTCCCTCATAATTGTATTGTTGGGGTGAAATGAGCAGATAATTCACTAAACATGCAAAGGTTTATTTTCAACATCGAAGATTCGATTGAAACTACACTGGTGGGAGAAACCCTCTGAAACTCAAGATAACACTTCACCGAACAAAGGAAAACATGTATTTAATACAACACTGTCAGACGGTCTTCAGCATTTACAAAGCAAATAAATTAATAATTAATTCAATTTATTGCCAAATTAAGCTTAGCTAATGACTGTACAGCAAGTGACCGACAGGCCGAGTCACTTATGTTTTCATAATATTTATCCGACCCTTTTTATTTCCCTTCTTGATGGTTTTCAAAATGCAGGCTGTATTCAAAGGTATTTCTACACAGATACCTGCCAGCTGCAAAGTGTTAAAAGTCAATCAGCTGGACACTTGCCTGTCACTCATGGATCTTGTAATGCATTATCAATGTCAAAATGCAAAGGAAATTACATTTTTCTCATTGTTGCAATATGAGAACCAGCAAACGCGTAAGGATCGCCACAATATTATAATTGTGGATCTGAACAGTTTTTTTGTGTTAAAACATATGCACTCGAGATCCTTATCTTCTTCCCTGGGTGTCTTCAGATCTGTTTATTAATCCTGCACTCCCATTCCCATCAGTGTCTGTTTCGACATCTCCTTTCTCTCTGTAATGATATGGGACAGTTTTTAACGTCTGAGACTGGTGCGTGCTGATTTATAATTTCAATCCGTTTCTCTCTTGCGCTTAGCTATATTTTTCGGACATAACTGTTTGTGTAACTAGTTCAGGTTCTATATCTCCAATCTACAATCTACTATCAATGTTTTCTGCTGCTTCTGCAGTCATATCTAAGAATAGGAATTGATTGTTGCTTTTTCTCTTGCTCGTAAATCTAAATCTCTGAGCATGGTTACAAGAATTCAGTGAGTGCTCTCGATTTCTGTTCTCTTCATGATAAGTGAAGTGGGCTGGATGCGTAGATTTCTTTTTCCACTCATTGCATATTTGCTATTGCTATTAATACAGAGATGATTGAACTCATATTTACTTCAGAAATCTGTTAATGTATTTGCTTTTGAATGTGAAATATGTCGTGAAGCACAGGTCTAGGTCTTTGAATATGCACTCCTTGTTTTCCTTCTCAGATACGAACTACCAAGCAACAAACCAGGGGAACTCTCAGACAAAACGCTCTCAAGATTGACCAGGTTACGATTAAAGACGAACAAACCAAACTACACAGGTACAGGAAAGAAAATGTGTGCCAAAAATCTTGAATTTCAAATCCAATGAATCCAAAGTGGACCACGACAATCAAATAGATCACCAGCAGAGGACAGAATGAAGTTTCATACAATAAAAAACGGCACTACCCGAAGTAAATATCGAAGGAAACCAACAGCGAAGACATCACCACAAGCACTTGGCGAAGAAACCACTTCAACGGACTGCTTACAGACACAGGAAAAACGCTGTAATAGCCAAGAGGCTCAACCATAACTTCAGGAAGACAAGTAGAACAGACGTTTTAGGTGCACTAGAATATACGCTCAGAACCAACAGACTAACCAAAAAAGATAACAAATAGTTAGACAAACCATTTTACTCTGACTAAGAAGGAAAAGACAAATGAACGGCGTCAACACCACAGACAGAGACGCGCTAAAAATACTCAAAAATGTCAAGAACATAATCATGTACCAGTGGACAAGAGCAGAATGACGGTTTTCATGGACAAGACGGATCATATTCCGAAAGCAGAGGAACTACTTGCAGACTCGGACCCCGACCTTCAGAAGCAGTGTGAATACACGGTGCAGCTAACCAATAAAATTAACAACACGCGACGGGACCTCCAATAAATGGACAAGTAATCAGCACTGACCAACAAAGGATGAAACCAAGAAGCAACAACACCACAAGATTTTACGGATTACCTAAGTGCACAAACCAGAATACCACTTCGACATATTTTGACACTTCTGAGAACTCCATCGTATAACCTGGCAAACGAACTTGAACAAATACTAAAACATCCTATCTGCCGATCCAAACAATCCAGACAATCATCATAGGGATTCCTCGACGACGTCAAAAATATAATCATAGACAAGGACGAAGCTTTGCACTTATTTGATGTAACTGTACTGTTCACTTCAATTGCAACTCTTCAAACAGAGATGCAATAGCCAACCTCCTGAATGAGCAGAACGGAGAACATTATGGGGACTCTATCAAAAAGGACGGCATACTTGAATTACTAGCCCTATGCTAGACCACACACTATACATTAAACAAACACATGCATGAACAAAGCGAAAATGTGGACTCCAGATGCTGGAGATTATACTCGAGTGTGTGGGGCTGGAATAGCACAGCAAGGCCAACACCATCCGAAATTTGTAAAAAATGACGTTTCAGATTAAAAAAAAACCTCTTAATCAGATCCTAAGAATGCTCTCTGCCTGAAACATCGATTTTCCTGTTCCACGTATACTGTCTGACCTGCTGTGCCTTTCCAGCATTGCATTCTCAACCCATATGTAAGAATAGATCAATGGAATGCCCATAGGCATACCCATCTCTGGCCTCATAGCAATAGCAGCGATTCAATTACTGGAACGATACTCCCACAGATAAAAGAAATTGCGGGCACATATTAACTTATCAACACCATGGTCACAGGGTAAGGTTTACGAGAGAGGAGTGAACCAGCAACCAAATGCCACTCCGAGATGTCGTAGTTGAAGGAACACAAATCAGTGAATGTACCACACACAAAGTTACAGCAAAGCCACACCCACCGACTAGGCTCTGGACGCCAGCAGCAACAACACCAACACACACAATACAAGTTGCTTTGGGAGACTGTTCAAAAGGGCTGCATCACCAGGCAGCATTCCCCATCTATGAAGGGAAGAAGAAAAACACCTCTACAGAGTACTTAGCAAGAGCGAATATCCCACAACTATATCTGCAGATAGGTAACAGATAACACGACGATGACATGCCACAACCTAAATCAGTAGCTACTCTACCTGACACTAAAACCTGCTTCAATACTGACAACGACTGGGAATTGTGCCAGCCAAGAACCTGACATCCACGGTCAGCCAAAAACTCACCAGGAGTCATCATCATAGAGTCATAAAGATGTACAGCATGGAAACAGACCCTTCAGTGCAACCCATCCATGCTGACCAGATATCCCATTCCGATCTAGACCCACATGCCAGCACTCGGCCCATATCCCTCCAAACGCTTCCTATTCATGTATCCATCCACATGCTCTTAACTGTTGCAATTGCACTTCGTCTGGCAGTTCATTCTATACATGTGTGAAACCTCTATGTGAAACATTTGCACATTAGGTCTCTTGAATATATTTCTCCTCTCGCCTTAAAACTAATACTGGATTCCCGGATCCCAGGAAAAAGACTTTGGCTATTTACCCTATCCATGAACCTCATGATTTTGTAAAGCTCTATAAGGTCACCCCTCAGCCTCCGATGCTCCGGGGAAAACAGACCCAATCTGTACAGCCTCTCCCTACAGCTCCAATCCACAAACATTGGCAATATCCTTGTAAATATTATCTGAACCCTTTCAATTTTCACGACACCTTTCCGATTGGAATGAGATCAGAAGTGCACGCAGTATTCCAACAGTGGCCTAACCAAAGTCATGTACAGCCACAACATGATCTCCCAATTCCTCACTCAATATTCTGACCAATAAAAGAAAACATTCCAAACGCGTTCTTCACTATTCTATCTACCTATGACAACACTTTCATGGAGCTATGAACCTGCACTTCAAGGTCTCTTTGTTCAGCAACACTCCCCAGGATATAACATTAAGTATATAAGTACTGCTAAGATGTGCTTTCCCAAAATGCAGCACCTCGGATTTATCTGAATTAATCTCTGTCTGCCACATCCCAGCCCAATGGCCCATCGGGTCAAGATCCTGTTGTAATCTGAGGTAACCCTTTTCGCTGTTTACTACCCATCCAATTTTGATGTCACCTGCAAACTCTACTCCTTGTGCTCGCATCAAAATCATTCATGTAAATGACAAAAGTTAGAGGATCCAGCACAGATCCTTGTGGCATTCCACAAGTCACAGGCCTCCAGACTGAGAAACAGCCCTCCATCACCACCGTCTCTATTCTACGTTTGAGCCAGTCCTGTATCCAACTGGCTACTTATCCCTGTATTCCGTGAGACCTAACCTTACTAACCAGTCTCCGTTGTGGAACCTTGTCGAACGCCTTACTTAAGTCATATAGTTCTCATCTACCACTCTGCCCTCATAAATTCGTTGTCACTTCTTAAAACAAAACAATCAAGTTTGTGAGACATGATTTCCCACGCACAAAGCCATGTTGACTATCCCTAATCAGTTATTTTGTTTCCAAATACATATATATCCTGTCCCTCAGGTTTTCCTCTGACACCTTGCCCACCACTGGCGTCAGTTTCACTGGCCTATAGTTCCCTGCTTTGTCCTTACCACCCTTCTTAAAAAGTGGCACCACGTTAGCCAACCTCCAGTCTTCCAGCACCTTACCTGCGACTACCAAAGATACAATATCTCAGCATGAGGCCGAGCAATCAGTTCTCTAGCTTCACACAGAGTTCGGGTACACCTGATCAGGTCCTGGGGATTTATCAGAATTTATGCGTTTCAAGACATCCAGCACTTCTTTCTCTGTAATATGGACATTTTGCAAGGTATCACCATCTATTCCCCTACATTCTGTACCTTCCATATCCTTTTCCACAGGAAATACTGATGCAAAATATTTGTTTCGTATCTGCCCTATTTTCTGCACCTCCACACAAAGACCGACTTGCTGATGTTTGAGGGGCACTATTTTCTCCCTCGTTAACCTTTGGTCATTAAAATGTTTGCCAAAACCTTTTGGATTTTTCTTAATTCTATTTGCCAAAGCGATCTCAAGTCCCCTTTTTTCCCTCCTGATTTCCCTCTTAAGTATGCTCCTACTGCCTTTATACTCTTCTAAAAATTCACTCGATCTATCCTGTCTATACCTTACCTATGCATCCGTCTTTTATTAACCAAACCCTCATCCAGCATTCCATATACCTACCAGCCTAACAGGAATATATTTTCTCTGGGCTCTTGTTATCTCATTTCTGAACGCCTCCCATTTTCCAGCTGTCTCTTTACCTGTGAACATCTGCCCCCAGTCAGCTTTCGAAAGTTCTTGCCTAAAACCATCAAAATTGGCCTTTCTCCAATTTAGAACTTCAACTTTTTGATCTGGTCTATCCTTTTCCATCACTATCTTGTGCGAAACAAACGTAATTTACAATTTGCCATGCGAAGACTGAACGATATACGTTAGAAGAAAACCAGGCAGAAAATTAGCAATACCCATCCACGAAAAACAAGTGATCACTAAACGCCATAATTTGATGTCCCTGGTAGCCAATCATACCGATGACAAGGATCGCAAATTCAATTGGGACTGCTCAATGATTATTGGACACGCCAATCAGAGGGAATTGACATAATTTTTAAAAGCACGTCACTCATCTACGGACTCCATCAACAAACATATAGACCTAGACCCAATGCACAGGGCACGACAAAGAACTATGGGAACCGGCAACCCGAAACATCAGGAATGGATACAAAGAAATTCTTCCAGGAGGCTGTAAAGCAATGGAGACGTCACCTAGTCAGGGGATAAAACGTCAGCAAATCAACTTCCCAGCTCGGCGAACATTCCGACAACTACGACAACCGACATGAGATTTAAAAATCTTTATGCAAGATTCAATCCCCTTGATTATCGTACGAACTTCAGTAACAATGTTTAATGTGAGTTTCACAAATTAAATAGGGAGGGAATTATTTTTATTTATGTCTTTTGCCTTAAAAAAGCTACTGCTCATTGTATCTTAGTTCTGATATTTTGTAGTCACAGAGCTACAAATGTTTCAAAACGTGCAGGCTAAATTAATCAAATATCTTACAAAGCTCTCTAATACTGTCAAACATGTTCTGCTGCAAACGCCATGACAGCCGTAGATAATTTTGTGCTCCTCACTCAAGAGCAGGTTTTCCAGAAAGCTTGAAATATGATGAATGCATCGTGAGACAGCAGTATTCCATTTCGAAAAAAAAAGGAAGTGAGATTGCAAACTCCAAAAAAAATCTTTTGAAGTGGTAATTGGTAATTCCGAGAAATTCTCTGTCTGGACATTTTGTTTATGTTTGGTAATGGTAAACATAGACCACAGATGGGTTTTCTGCCTTCTGTGGTTGAAACGTCAGAGGAGCATCAGATAAATTCAATGTTTCAGGCAGTTTATTTGCGATTCTTCCCGACTCTCTGGTTAAAATAAAATCACAAAAGCACATGAGGAAACAGAAAGAATAATCAAAGAATAATAATTAAGCATTTGACGTTCAGTTATCAGAAATTAAAATTGACTAAATCGTGGAGAAAAAAATCAACGATAGGTGGAGGACAGAGTGGATATGATTAGCTCAGCGATGTTAGCTGGGATCCAACATAATAATGTTAAACTGAAGGTTTTAAATCAAAAATCATTCACTCAAGAATACTCTGTGTGTATCCCAGAATGTTACTATGTTAGAAATGAAATATTTGTGAGGAAATGGAAACCATCGTATTCTTGGTGGGTTAAATGTGGGCAGAAATTCTTCTGGTTGCATCACCAGTGGGTGATAGCAAGGGGCTGTTGCGGGTCCCTGACACTGTATAAAAGAAAAAAAGAAAACTATCTTGAAACGATTAGCTCTGAGTTGTGATCGACATTCAAGTCCTACAGATTTCTGCATATTGATGTTAAGTAAACATATCTCGATAGTCATTCGGTCAGGTCTACTTACATTTATCACCATGAATGAAATGTTTGTAAGAACATGTTTTATTGAAGCGAACTAGTTTACTTGCTAGATTGACACATTTCATGTAGATCATGTCGTTGACCATAACAGACGCCATCCGAAATTGCTATGACATTCAAAACGAGTCCTCATCGAATTGAATTCAATGGCAAATCAAGACAATATGCTACACCAGCGATGGAGACAGCAAATGAGGTTGAAAAACAACTTGAAGGAAACATTTCGGTCGAGATGAGAAGTACCTTAGAAAAAGTCTATACAGCTAACGTTGCGGCTTTGCTGGCGAACCTGTTGAGGATGGGGCAGGTGGAGTGATGTGTGGGAGATAGGTTAGGCCATACAGCAAGAGACAGTGTATTTTCTGCAGTTTGTGCGAACAAAATCATTGTAGGAGTTTTCACATATGCACAAGAACGGGACCATGAGATTACTTAAATAACCTAGCCATAGAGACATGTTGAACACAATTGTGTATGTTGGAAGGAAGTCAAGTTAGCACAATACCGAATACTTTGTGGGTGTAAAACAGACTGGCGAACGTATAGGGTGTGTCAATTTTTCAGACAGCAACCTTACAGCAGAGAACATGCAAAGCAATTGGCAGCATAGGAAACGCAACTTGGAAGAAGTTCTAGAATGACAATATGGATAGGTCAATGTTATTGGAGACTTGGCAGTGTTCTGGGATTATTTGATGCATTGCGTCTGTTGTGTGATTTTTTGCTTGAATTCTGTGTCCTGCAGTCCTACACCATTCGGTAGTTGATGGAGGCGCGGTGCCCTGAAAGTATGGACTTTCAGATGGACCTGTTGTAGGATAACCTGGGGTTATGTGAATTGTAATTTTGTCCCAACCTCATCCCATACAGGAAAATACATATCATGGCAGACTAAAACAGAATGCTCACTAGTAGTATCAACATTTTCAGGATGCAGGTATCGACACATTAAAAGGTTTAACATTTACTGGTTGCAGTTATCAGTGTAACATTTACAGGATAAAATAATCAGTTAATTTTCATGTCTAGGATTTGCAGGGTTCAGTTATCAATTTTGTTGACAAGTACTTGAAACTGGCCGATTCAGGTAATTACTTCACATTATCTGTTCAGTTAAATAGTTCAGACCAAATGTTAACATTCTGTGGTTCTCCCTGCCGAGCAACGAAGAGCTCTAACGATGTTAAATGGACACACCTTCTCTTTATTTCATTTTTTCCCCCTATTATTGTCTCTGGACACTTTGAATATGCTCTGATTAGATTTCCCAGTCTCAATGAATTCTCGCCGTTTTGCTTGCCTTG